>NC_133663.1:215059817-215259817 GCF_037893015.1 Macrotis lagotis
TCAAAGGACAAGAACGAACAATTCCCTTATCCTCTAAGTACAATCCTTTCAACTATATTCAACCCTTTAACTATCCTAAGAGAAATACAATTCTCAAGAGTTACAAGTGTTATCTTCCCTTTAGTAATGTATTCAATTTAATATTCTAGACTAGCATTTATTTTCCCCCTTTTCACTCACATTTTTATCTCTTCAATCTTGTATTTGAAGATCAAATTTTCCATTCAGTTCTGATCTTTTTATCAGAAAATTTTGAAAGTCCTAAATTTCATTGAAAATTCATCTTCTCCCTTGAAGGAATATGGTGAATTTTTCATGGCAGTTAATTCTTGGTTGTAATCCAAGGTCCTTTGCCCTCCAAAATATCATATTTCAGGCCATCTGATCTTTAATATTGAAGCTGTTAAGTCCTGTGTAATTCTGTTTGTTCTTCCTTTGTATTTAACTTGCTTCTTTTTGACTGCTTGCACTATTTTTCTCCAGTTGAGGATTCTGCAATTTGGTTATGATGGTCCTTGAAATTTTTATTCTGTGGTCTGTTTTTGGAGGTGTTCTGTATATTCTTTCAAGGACTATTTTGTCTTCTTGATAAAATATACTAGAGTATATATTAGGACAGTTTTCCATGATAATTTCCTGACAGACATTTTCTGGGCTCTTTTTTTTATCTAGCTCAATAATTCATAGTTTATCTCTCCTGGATTTATTTTCCAAATCATTTGTTTTCCTAAAAGATACTTAACAGTTTTTCATTTTTTTCAGTCTTTTGACTTTGTTTGATGGAATTTTGGTGTCTTATAGAGTCATTGGTTTCTATTTGTCCAATTCTAATTTTTAGGATTTTATTTTCTTCAGTTAGCTTTTCTTTCCTTCTCCAGTGGGTTAATTTTACTTTTAAATGAGGAGTTTTCTTTTTCAGTTGGACAATTTTATTTTTTTGATGAGGTATGAACTTTTTCTACTAAGTCAGTTTTACTTTTAAAGGAGTTGATTTCTTCAGCCAATTTTTCATAATCCTCCCACATGATTCTTCATTTCTTTTTTCCATTTTTCTTCTGCCTCTTTTCTTTGGTTTTTAAAATGTTTTTGGAAGATTTAAAACCTCTTTTATGAGGTTTTAGATTTGAGTCCAATTCATAAATTCCTTTGAGACTTCCCCTGTAGATAATTTGTCCCTGCTTTCTTTTCCTGAGATGAGATTTTCTTTCATTTCTATCTGAATAGTAGCTTTCTATGGTTATCAATCTTTTTGGGTTTTTTGCTCATTTTGATAGCTGAGCTCTGTTCTTGGGGTATAGAGAATATAGTCCCAAGCTTTATGTGCTAGGGCTGGGATCTGGTCCCTGGTTTATTGTTTTCCAAGGTGTTACTTATGCAGCCCAGGTATTGACTATTTATAGGACTTTGCTTATTCAGTGATTTATCCTTTATGTCCAGACTTTGCTTATTATTTGCTTATTGTTCCTTTCCCAGTTCTGTCTCTTGCCTCAATGTTCCCAGGGCTTAGATTTTGCCTGGGTTTGAGACCCTCTCTGCTGGCCTGCTCTCTGAGTCAGGATCTGGGCTGCTATCTAGCTGAATAGGGGCCTGGGCTGCTCTGTGGCTAGAAGCCTGTGACTGGCTTTCCTGTTCTCCCACCTAACTGAGCTATACTTTCCCTTTTCACCTAAAGAGACAGACCTCGACTGAAAATCTTCCATGACTTCTAGATTTGAAAACTTGTTTTGATCTTCTTTTTGGTGAGATTTATAGCTTTAATATCTGTGTAGAGATTTCATTTATTGTTCTGTAGGGAAAAATTACAGGAGCATGCTAGCTTCACACTACCATCTTGGCTCCACCATGGAAGTCTGCTTTAGAGATTTTTTTTAATATGGGAGTCTTTGTGACTTCTTCAATGTATTTTTTCTGAAATTATATTAATTCTCCATTTCTTATTTTATTAATCTGTGTATTTTTTGTCAATATTTTTCCTAACTCCTCAGATGTAAGTCTCAGTAATCCACAAATATAAAGAGAATTAATGGGAAAATGGGTTCAAAATGACAGTACAATGTAATGAACAACACCAATATTTCAAAGGCAATTCATAGCTCTTGACAGTATGGATTTTAGAGATCCTTTTTCTCTTTGTAGATCCAGGAAACCAAATTCTAAAGATCTTATCCTCTCTATTGACTGGATATTAATTGCCTGGGTCATATTCCTTGCACTTTCTTCTTTCAACTCAATATCTCTCTGTATTTTTGTCTCTCTAGAGCAGGGGTTCTTTAGTTTTTGAGCATCATGGTTCCCTTTGGCAGTGTGGTGAAGGTTATGTACCCCTTTTTTCAGAATGATTTAAAATGTATAAAATAAAATACACAGGACTGAAAAAGAAACCTGATTATATCGAAATTGGTTAACAAATTTTTTTTAAGTTCATGAACTTAAAAAAAACCCCTTGATTTTAAATGTTTGTCTTTTCTCTGTACCATGCGCAACAACTCATACTGGTCCAGTAGTTGCTCTTCTTTAAAGGTAGAAATCCTTTTTATACCTCCAAGGGACTCACTTTACTATGAATTCAAGCCTTTTTTTACTTTGAGCTATTCCTAGCCTGATTAAAGAGGTTTGTCTAATTTTTTATCTCTAGTTTTCCCTATTTTCTTTTCTTTAGAGTTGCCAGCTGATAAAGCAATGAGGTTGTTTGATCAAGTTTTCACTAAGTTGGATGAATTATAAATGATGTTATTGACCTTTTTTCCTGGTCAGTTGTTTATGTTTAGGGTTTTTAAAAAAAATTTGCATAGCAATGGGGTTAAGTGACTTGCCCAAGGTCACACAGCTAAGTATTTAGGCGTCTGAGGATGGAGTTGAACTCAGGTCCTCCTGACTCCAGGGCTACTAGATAAACCACTAGGTCACCTAACTGCCCTTTGATCAATTGTTTTTGATAACAAGTACCTAATTTTAAATTCCTTTGACTTTGTTGCAGTATTTCTAGATATTTCATTGAATCATAGAGTTTCCTTTCTTCAT
This sequence comes from Macrotis lagotis, assembly GCF_037893015.1. Taxonomy (NCBI): domain Eukaryota; kingdom Metazoa; phylum Chordata; class Mammalia; order Peramelemorphia; family Peramelidae; genus Macrotis; species Macrotis lagotis. The sequence goes on from NC_133663.1 coordinate 215,062,839, forward strand.
TCTATTTTTCCAAGAGTCCACATTTGGATCATATTTTCCACTTTCTATTTTCAGTTATTCATTCTCATTTTTCTTCAAGTACTTTAGTGTATTATTTTCATCTCTTTCTTCACTTTCTCCCCAAGCCTTTGTCTTCCTTCCTCTCACCTCCCCCAATTTATTTATATTTTAGGGGAAGTTATTTTTCTCTCCTTGGTTTACTTCTTAAGTCAAAGCATTTTTGCATTGTATTTGATGTTTTCATATCTTTAATTTCTGTTTGTGAACTGAATTTTGTATTAGTACCTTTTGCACACTCTTAGAAGGGGTGTGCAGACCTTATTTGGTCCTTTATGTAGTTTGTCAGTGCCATAGTAGTTTGGAGTGGGGTGGATAGAACTAGAGTCTATTCTCTGCTACAATCTCTGACTTCTGTCTTCCCCTGTAGATAGTCTAATAGGGGTGTTGACCGTGGCCCTCATCTCTGTCTGATACTCCTTGAATCTTTAACCAAAAACTGGTTCTATCCCCTTCTAGGTTCCTGATACTCTCCAGTTGGTTATCAGAGAGCATGTTGTCCCTCAGACCCTTCCTGTTAAGGTCCCTCAGTTCATTTGCCCAGACACTGACCCTTTTTCCTATTTCTAAGTTACCCAAGTTGCCTGACTCTCTTTCTCTGTGCAGTTAATGCCTTATGAGGGTTGGCTCTGATAGGCTAGCAGGGTCAAGATGCTAATGGTTTTAGGATCCATCCTGGTTTTTACTTTCCCTGGTAGCTTCCCAATTTGGGAGGCTTCTGATTTTCCACTTGTGTAGTATTAGACTGAATGGAGGAGTGTGTACTCATGTTTCTCTTTTTGTCTTCTAGACTAATTGTTCCAACACTACAAATTTATATCTATACTGGAGAGCTTTAGAGGAGGGCAAGTTCTATATTATGTGAAAATCTTTTCAGATTATTGTCATTATTATTTTAAATAAGTTGAACCACTGAAAAAAAACTGAAGTTGGTCTTTAGTACATATGAAAGATTGGATTGAATCAGTATTGAAAACAAGTGTCTGAAGAAGTCCATTTATGAATGAGATATTATGAAGGCAAAAATGATGAAATTTGGCAACTAATTGACTATTTGGATGGCAAATGTCACATGGAAACATTAAAATTTAAATTATTACATTAAAATTGTTGATTCTTGTCCAGAAGCTCTAGTTCCTGGGAAATTCTTTTTTCTCTCATGTGCCTCTATTCTAAGTGTACTTTCAGTAACCCACAAAATTCTCCTCTTATTTATTATTGTAGGTGATTTAAAGAGTTAAACTATATTAAAGTACCTTTATTAATTGCATTCTTATAACCTCTGTGTATATATACATTTATATGTTGTCATCATCATGGTATTTATATAGCATTTAAGGTATATAAATAAATAAAGTAAATGAGATGGAGAAGGAATTGGGCAAATTATTCTGCCAAAAAAAATCCCAAATGGAGTCACAGTAGGTCATACATGACTGAAAGGACTCAACAACAGCATCAACAATAAAACAAATACAGATTAGATTGAACCAGAAAATACATGAGTGAATGAGCTCTTTAGCTGAAAGTGACATATCTCAGTTCACACTAAGAGAGGCCCTGAGCTCATCCAATTGCAAGTTTCTCTGTGACAGGCAAACTGGGAATCAGGAACGTGCTGAGGAGAATAGCCTTTCTTATATATCTGCAGCATCCCAAGTTTTTCCTTTTTTTTTCCTTATTCAAATCACATATGTCACTTTTCCACATACTCTGTTAAAACAACTACTAGATTTCTCCTTTCTACCTCCCTACTCCCAGGATAGAAGGATGATGTGGATCACATTAACATTCTCTCCATCAATTAAGGATCAAATGTTCTGCAAATACAGCAGAATAAAAAAATTCCCAGCCCTTGGTGAAATCCTAGTTACATTCATATAGATGTTCAGTTTTTTCAGTCATATCCTACTCTTCATGACAGCATTTGAGTTTTTTCCTGGGAAAGATACAGGAGCCTCTGATTTATTTCTTGTATCTGTAGCTTGAAAGTAGCTCCTGCCATGTTGTTGCATGTTAGCACCCCTCCCTATAAAGAATGATTCAACATTAGGAACCCTCTCTATCTCACCTTAAGCTGAGACTCATTTAGCCACTTTTTAGGAAGGAAAAAACTATACAGCAGCTTATTCAACCAGACACACATGTGACAATATATCTATAAAATATAGGATTCTTCATGAAATCATTTTATTCTTTTTTTCTTAAGTTTTTTTAAGGCAATGGGGTTAAGTGGCTTGCCCAAGGCCACACAGCTAGGCATTTATTAAGTGTCTGAGGTCAGATCTGAAACCAGGTATTCCTGACTCCAAGGCTGGTACTCTATCCATTGTGCCACCTAGCTGCCTAAAATCATTTTATTCTTAATTTACCTATTTTGAATAATTTCTACTCTGCAGCATGGTCTTGCAATGTGATTCCTAGCCATCTCTGGCTAGTTCTTTATTTTTTATTTTAGTTTTTAGTTTTTTTGCAAGGCAGTGGAGTTAAGTGACTTGCCCAAGGCTACACAGCTAAGTAATTATTAAGTGTCTGAGTCTGGATTTAAACTCAGGTACTCCTGACTCCAGGGCTGGTGCTCTAGCCACTGCACTGGCTAGTTCTTTAAATGAAATGTATCTTATATTTCAAGGAAAAAATATGCTTGCAGGATAAGTTAAGTTGGTGTAGGGTAGTTCTAATAAAATAACATTTTAATGAATTGAATGTGACCTAATTTATGTAATTTTGATTTGGTATTATTTGAAATAGATATGAGTGGAAAAGCAAAGATGAAAATGGTAGCAAAGTATGGCTTAGAAACTAGAGACTGTCATACTGGAAAAATAGTTGAAGATGTTTGGTTGACCTTCAACCCTAATAGTAAAGAACCCTTCACACATACTAACTATTGTTGACTCTGAAAGTGACATTTATACCCCTATGATTCTGGTGTTTTTCACAAGTTTAATGGTGCTTTGATAATATACTTTGCAAAATTATTACTTTTTAATGAGAGCTCATTATTTTTGCATGGGTGCATTTCATTGCCAAGTAGGACCATTTGGAGAAAGGAGGCAGAGCTTGAATTAAAAGTAATGAAAGCACTTTCTATAATGCTCTTTTTTTTTCATTTTGGCCTTTATTCCTTCCCCTTTATCCTCCTTGCCAAATCAGCATTCTCTTCCCACACTCAACCATACTCTTGACTCTTGGAACCTGAAGCAGTTGTCAGGAGAGGACCAGGATAAATTAATTTGTTTCACCCTCACTAGCAGATGCCACCTTGGCTTTGTAAGAAACTCAAGGAATTTCAAGAATGAAAATGATTATGTTAAAGTTGTAAGTAATCAAGAGGTATTCATTTTATTTAATTTTCTAATCCTGATACTTTAGTTATTTTTTTAAGGAGTTCCAAATCACTTATCTCATTGTTTCCCTCAAACATTTTTTCCTTTATTGATTATGGAATGCTATTTTTTTCAGCAAGAACAATTCTAAGCATAATTGTTTCATGCCAGATGTAACTATTTTAATTATGAGTAGCCATAGAAGCTAATTATTGCAAAAGACTCCTCAAAGCTTGTGAATAACAGACCCTCCCTTAATATCAAAACTTAGTGCCCTTTTGCAAAACACAGAATATTAAAACTCAGCAGGGAGGTATCCAATGTTTGTCTGTTTGTGTGTGTGTGTGTGTGTGTGTGTGTGTGTGATAAAAAGATTGAGTAGTTTAGTATGAAGAATAATGAAATAGGAAGTTCTAGTCTCAGTTTGAATCCAGGATCTGCTATTAAATTACTTCTGTGACAATGGCCAACTCATCTAAGCTCTTTGACCCTCAATATTTTCTTTTGCAAAATGAGTAGGTTAGACTAGATAATCTCTTGAAGTAATTTTCTTCTTGGAATATGAGATAGGAAGTGATATTTCCCTTTGATACAAACATCTCAGGAGACAGCTAAAAGGAAAAGATGTAGAATGATGGACTTGGAGTCAAAACCTTCATGGAAATATTATTTGAGTCACTTACTAGCTGTGTGATCCTAAACAAGTCACTTAATCACTCTCTACCTCAGTTTCTTTATTAGTAGAGTTATGATATATAATTATGTGATATATGATATATATAAATGGCTTGATGTGATATATATAATAAATATTTATCTATATTTATATTGCATATCATATCACCTGCCTTCCAAATTTGCTGTGAACATCAGATTAGTTAATTTATGTAAAGTGCTTTGCAAACCTTAAAATGTTAACTATTATTGTCATGGACCCAGCTCTGGACCCAGCTCTGGACCTTGGCCACCTATGGGCTAGGAGACGCCTGGAGGTGTGAACCTGCCCACATGGGTGCCGGGAACGCCCCAGTAACAGGAGTGGCTCTGCCCATGAGGGAGGAACAGGGGAGGAGCTCGGGGGAGGAGCAGAGGACTATAAAAGGGATGGAACTGGGGAAGAGGAGAGCCATTTTTTCACTGCTATGTAAGCAATAAAGACCTGCTTGTTATACTGCAACTGGGTGTTCTGTCCAGTTATTGCCTTCCTTCCCCAAAGGAGGGTCCATGTGTCTGAAGACCAATGGGTCCGTGACATCCAAAGACCGGGGAAAGGTATGTATCCAGGCGAAGGCTAGGGATAGGTCCCCAAGCAGCTGGCGCCCAACGTGAGGCAAAGGGAATTTCCGCCTCGCCTCCCTTAATAGGGAGAAGAGCTGGACAGCCTCGGATTAATTTGAGATTAATCTGGGACAAAGTTATGGGGCAGGGGATGGGTTTTCCCCTGATTAGACCTGAAGAAAAGGCAGTTCTAGCTTGTCAGTTATATAGGTAAGCGGCATCAATTTAAGCCACATATTAAGCAGTGCCGCAAATTTGTAGATAAGGTGTGTGTGTGGGGGTCTCCCCTTGGTTAGAACATTCAGGGATTACCAAAGAGAACTGGGAGACAGTTGGGCGACAGTTGGCTTCTTTTGATGATTCATGCCCTGGAATCCTAACTGACCAGGACTTCTCCTTTTATTCTCTCATAAATACAATGCTACAGGGGGGTTCTCATCCCTGTGGGAGAGAAACAATTGGCACACAAGTGGGAGAATCATTAGGAGAATCTTCTGAGAAGGAGGATTGTAATAATCTTCCCCCTCCGATTTATCCTTGGGCAGAACTTAGAGAAACTTATAAGAAACATAATAAATATGGAGTTGGGGAAGAAGAAGGAGGAAGTAGCCATTTGGAGGGTGGAGCAAGAGCAAGGAAGAGTAGGGAGGAAGTTAGAATCAGGGTTGTGGTGCAGCAGAAATTAAGACCCAGGGCTGTGGCGCAGCAAACATTGAGAAAGGCAGAAATGTTTAGGCCACATCCACAGGCAGAGACAGATGAGGAAGAAGTCTCCACCTCTCTGTCCGCCATGACTCTGAAACACCGGGCCAGTTTCACTTTTGGCTTTTCTAGGGGCCCTGCTCCAGAAAGTCTCATAGCACACAGTCTTAAAGCGGCTGCTGAAGAAGGGGAAATTGTAGATTGGGAAGATTGGGGTATTACTCCAACTCTTTGTCCTGTGTTTGATGATGGCCAGGGTGGCAATCGCTGTCATGAGCCAGTTCCTTTTAAAGTATTGAAAGAACTCAAGGAAGCTGTTGCCAAGTATGGCCCCTTTTTGCCATATGTGAAACATTTATTAACTAATGCCACTGCTGCATGGCCCTGGATCCCTTATGATTGGCAAGAGGTTGCTGGTGCAGTGCTCACCCCAGGACAAGCAGTCACTTTTACTGCCCTTGTAAAGAGAGAGGCAGAACGGTATATAGAGGAGAGAGGTATCACCAACCCTGATGAGGCTTATGAGATGATTACAGGGACAGGAAGATGGAAAAGACCTAGAGACCAAATACATTTACAGCCTATGGTATTCGCAGCTATTTAACTTTGCCATTTCAGAGCCTTTGGGAAGCTAGAAGCCCAAGGGGCAGAAAGGGAGAAACTTATTGGTCTTAAACAACGAGCCAATGAACCCCTACAGATTTTATCAGCAGGGTACAAGAAACAGTCGTAGGTATTTTAGGACACTCAACTGGTTCCAAACTGCTTATTCCGCAGTTGGTGAAAGAGGGTCTTCGCCCTGAATATCAACAGCTCTTGGCTGGTTTGGGCGCTAATCCCTCAATAAGTGATATAATTGAGGGCCTCTTAGAGGCCCCCCCTAAAAGTAGAGAACACCAAGCCATGGCGATAGCAATAGCTCAGGGGATTAGTGAAGGCCTTAAACAACAAAAGGGCGTTTGTTTTAATTGTGGAAAAGAAGGGCATTTTAAGGCGCAGTGTCGTGCAGGTCAAAAGAGGGGCAGTAAACAGCCCACCTGCTATTCCTGTGGAAAAGTCGGACATATGGCAAGGTTCTGTAGATCTAAGAAAACATTGGTTATGGAAACCAGTAGGAGGGGCCCTCCCTGTGGGGGCCCCAACACCAGAGCCTATCCGATTACAGTAGCTTCGGAGATGCCCATGGGGCCAGACCCGGAACCAAAAGGGTTGCAGGTGCGATATCAGAGAACTACAGAACGAAAGGATCTAGGTCAAACTATTCTAACAGTTGCCGAGCAGGGAAAGGAAGAGGATTCATTAATAATCACCCCCTGGAGTACTGCCTCTATAGAAGTGGTCCCGGCCACATTTCCCCGACTAATAGTGGGTGCTACAGGATATTCTTCTGTACTTGTCCACACCCAACTATTGCCATCTGGTGACACTACTGTGTACCTTACCAACCCACACTGTTACCCAGTAACCCTTTCCCCTGGCATGGCTATTAGCCGAGGAATATCTTTGCCATGGATTGAGAGTGAGAGTGTCCCACAAGTAAATTGGTGCACTGAAGTCAGATTACAACGGCCCATTATACAGATAGATATAGAAGACAAATTAGTGTCAGGAATGATTGACACTGGAGCTGATGTGTCCGTTATTGATTCAGTACAGTGGCACCCCTCTTGGCTGCTTATGTCATCTACCACCCCTATTTTGGGGGTGGGAGGCCATCAAGGGGCTAGAAAAGCAGAGTGTCATTTGAGATGGAGTTATGAAGGACAAAGTGGTTTTTATTCGTTAAAGATTATGGGACTAGGCTCTGCCCTGTGGGGTAGAGATTTGTTACATCAGTTACAATTGTATCTTACCACCCCTGAACATTTGGCAACAAACTCCTAGGGGCTACTGTTATGGTGAGCTGCCCAAAGATTACTTGGAGGAGTGATAACCCTGTGTGGGTGGAACAGTGGCCCCTTTCTACAGAGAAGCTCACCGCATTAAAAGATATAGTTAAGGAATTATTGTTACAACACAGAATTGAGCCTACCACCAGCCCTTATAATTCTCCAGTATTTGTAATAAAAAAGAAAGCTGGCACTTGGAGAATGCTTATTGACTTACCGGCAGTGAATAAAAGAATGGTCCCTATGGGCCCACTACAGATGGGTCTTCCTTCTCCTGCCTTTATACCTAGAGAATTTGTTATAAAGATAATAGATATTAAGGATTGTTTTTATAGCATTTCCCTTCACCCTGAGGATGGGGATAAATATGCATTCTCGGTACCATCAGAAAATTTTCAAAGCCCGTCAATCAGGTATCAGTTTACTGTATTACCTCAGGGAATGGCCAATAGTCCAACTATGTGCCTAGCATATGTTGCAGCTATTGTTCACCCGCTGCGCAGTAAGTATCCCAAGGCTATCATAATCCATTATATGGATGATATTCTCATGGCTACTAAGCAATCCTCGGAGCTAGAAGAATTAACAAAAGAAATGCTCCTTTCCTTGAGTAAATATGGGCTTCAAGTGGCTCCTCATAAGATACAAGATACTAGCCCTTATCAATACCTTAGTCAAGCCCTTAGTGAAGGGAGGGCATCTAGAATACCCCCAAAGGTGAATTTAGAGAAATGTACAACCCTTAATGATTTCCAGAAACTTATTGGTTCCATACAATGGATATGTTCTACAGTTCCTATTCCTGATGATTTGATGTATCCTCTTTATGATATCCTGAAAGGAGATTCCACATTGACCTCCCCCCCGGGTATTGGACCTCACAAGCAAAAGAGGCCATGACACAGATTCTGTCCAGATGTCATGAGTCTATAGTTCAATTTGATCCTGAGCAACCTATATTTGCTACCATTTTGAATCAAAGGTCACATATTGGTTGTCTCTATCAAAAGCAAGGTGTCATAGAATGGCAATATTTCCAGAGAAGTAAAAGAAGCATCCCTTGTAAATTTACGATGCTGGCAAATTTATTCCTAGCTATGTCTGATCGTTGTCTTTGTATGTTTGGAAAATATCCTGTTTTAAATATTTGTGCTTCTGAAGGTGCTCTTCTTTATTTTACTGACTCTATCCCTAAATGGGCTGCCCTACTCACTTCATGTGATGTCATTAATCTTCCATTACCCCCAATGCTACCTGGGTTCTGATACATGCTTGCTCTACTGGGGTTCCAACATGTGGCCCTACAATATATGATTCTTCTGTGCACCTACGATTTTGGGATTATATCTCCTTTACAAAGAAATACAAATAAATAGCAACTCCTGCACCAGTTGCCTTTCCCCTGGGAACTGCCCATCCACATTTGTGGCGATTGGGTCTACCATTTACACCAATAAATGCTTCCATCTGTATATTCCCTTGTAAACAAGGTACATCCTGCTCGGATTTTACATTTGGGACGTGGTGTGCTAGTTTTGGCAATTTGAATTTGACCTGCCATGATACTCAAGGACATACTGACAAGTTGTGTTATTGATTCATAGCTGAGACTCGTGCACCTCCCAACTATGCTTTCCTCCTTTGTCATACCGAAAACACATCTATTGAAAAACATGATCAACAGCATGCGGGCCTTCAACCTTACCTCATTTCTTGTCCTAATGCCATACTCACTGACACTTTAACTTCTTGGCATCATGGTCGCTCAATATTTATCCTGAAACGCCAAAAAATACCAACTTGTACCAATAAAAGCTAAACAACCATGGGCACAACATCCTATAGATGAGTTGTGGAATGAACTTTGTGGGAATCTTCCTTCAATACCATTGCAAAAGTGTGAGGTGGTTGATCTTGCTTTCAATATCATAAACTTTGCTTTCTCAATTTATGAGGAATTCCAAATTCAGGATCTTTACCAACGACAAGGATATTTGGCATCTGTATTGCAGAACTTTTTGGCCCAGCAATCATCCATGTGGACCACCCAAAATCATATAAATTGGGCACTTCAAAAGGAAATAGATGCTTTGGCCCCTGTAGTAGTTTACATTGCGGATGAGCTTGCTTACCATGAATTAATAACCCAAATTCCTTGTCATTATAGATATAAACCATTATGTGTCACTCCATTACAGGTAAATCTTACCAACTCCTCCTTTGTTGGTTCATGGCTTCGGATACGGGCCGCGTTACAGGGTGCACTATTATCTCATAATGCTTCATCAGACATTCATCAGTTAGCTTTATTGCTTCAAGAACTGAGTAATATTTCGACCGATTTTTTGAATCATCAAACTGCTGCCTTTAATATTGCTAATTATCTCAAGCATTTACAATTTTTACAATGGTTATTTAGCTGGATAGGTCCTGTTGCCATATTATTTCTTCTTTGTATTTTTGGCCCCTGCTTGATACAGGTTTTGATATCCCTAATGAAGACTGCCTTAATCAACATCAAGGCAGATACCATGTCTCTTATTCATTGCACCCCTCATTTAGTGCCAATATAAATATCTACCGCTCTGCATTTCATCTTTCCTGGTGAAAGCGGCTGCAGGCAGCCCTTTCTCCAAGGATTGAGGCCCTTCTGCCAGAACTGCCCAATGTCACTCCAAAAATATGAAGAAGAATGTACCTCACCAGTGCTTGTGCTTATGACTACATTTTTTGTGCTAGAATAGTTAAAATTATATTTTATAGAGTTATTTAAGAATGCATTCAATTTTTTATATTAATTGGTTATTTAAAAATTCTTAATAAATTTATATAAGAGGTTCCTCAAGACATTCTAATTGATTCTAAAAAAGTTATTTTTTCTTGGCTGTTCTTAATTGGTTCATTAAAAAACATAATAATATGTGTATATGTGTAATTAAACTTCAATGGGACATTTTCATATCTCTCTACTGGCCTGGAGGGATAGGAAAATGTTCCTATATTCTGGGATTTGATGCTGGCCAGGGCATCAATCACAGCTTGGTTACACAAAATGATTGTTTTCTGTGTGTTCATACATGTGTCTGTGTGTGTGTTTAATTCAGATCTGAAATAATTTTATTGCTGTAGGATATTAAGACTATGACTATTTCTATCTTGCCTCTTTTGCTACATATGCTTGCTGCAAAAACATGCTATCAAAGGCTGACCCTCGTGCTCTTCTCCAGAATCCCAAAGAACAACCAAAGATGGACACTACCCCTGTCTAAACAAAAAGGGGGAATTGTCATGGACCCAGCTCTGGACCCAGCTCTGGACCTTGGCCACCTACGGGCTAGGAGATGCCTGGGGGTGTGAACCCGCCCACATGGGTGCCGGGAACACCCCAGTAACAGGAGTGGCTCTGCCCATGAGGGAGGAACAGGGGAGGAGCTCGGGGGAGGAGCAGAGGACTATAAAAGGGATGGGACTGGGGAAGAGGGGAGCCATTTTTTCGCTGCTATGTAAGCAATAAAGACCTGCTTGTTAGACTGCAACTGGGTGTTCTGTCCAGTTATTGCCCTCCTTCCCCAAAGGAGGGTCTGTGTGTCCAAAGACCGACAGGTCCGTGACATCTGAAGACTGGGGAAAGGTATGTATCCAGGCGAAGGCTCAGGATAGGTCCCCGAGCATATTATGATTAGCCTCAAACATTTTTTGACAAGTGCATTTAAAGCACATATATTTTTGCCATCTTAGCACCATTGGAAAATGGAAATCTATCCCAGCTATCAAAAGTCATGAATGGTGTATGTATGCTCTTCTGAATCCTTTCAAAGTCCTTTTTATGACTTGTATTGCTTCATTTTCATTTCCTTATGGCAGAATAAAAAGCACTTTAACATGAAACCTAAATGACATTATGTTTTATGTATACAAGTGTTTTGCTCATTTAATGAATTTTTCTAGAAATTTATTTTTTGAATTTATTTAATATTTTATTTTCCCCCAGTTCCATTTAAAACAATTTTAACATTAGTTTTTAAAACTTTGAATTCCAAATTTTCTCCCTCCCTCCCTCCCTCCCTCCCCACGACCCTTTATTGAGAAGGCAAGCAATTCTATATAGGTTATATATGTCTATTCATACCAAACACTTCCATATTAGTCATGTTGTGAAAGAAAACAGACAAAAAACACTTCAAGAAAAGTAAAGTTTTAAAAAGTATGGTTCCTTCTATATTCTTACACCATCAGTTCTTTCTCTGGAGATGGATGGCATTTTCAGAGCTGTATTAGAAAATTATATTGATAAATATAGCTAAGTCATTCACAGCTGATCATCTTACAATGTTGCTATTATTTTGTATATGGCCCTTTTCACTTCGTGTCAGTTCATGGAAGTCTTTTCCAGGTTTTGTCTGGGAACATTCTGCTCACATTTCTTATAGTTCAATAGAATTCCATCATAATCACATTACACAATTTGTTGAGTCATACCTCAATGGATGAACATCCCATCAATTTCCAATTCTGTTTCACCAGAGAAGAGCTACTATAATTCTTTTTTTGCACAGAGAGGTCTTTTCCTTTTTGTTTTTATTTTATCTCTTTTGGCATATAGAACCTAGTATTTCCAGGCCAAAGGGTATGCATAATTTTACAGTTTTTTAATATAGTTTCAAATTGCTCTATAGAATGGAATGAATCAGTTCACAATTTTCCCCCAATTCCCTTCAGTTTTGTCATTTTCATTTTTCTGTCCTTTTAGTCAAAGTATAAGATAGTACCTCAGAATTATTTTAATTTACATTGTTCTAATTAGTAGTGAATTAGAGCATTTTTTTCTATGATCATAGATAACTGATTATTTCATCTGAAAACTATTCAAATCTTTTGTTCATATTTCAACTGGAGAATGACTCTTAATTTTTATGAATTTGACTCATTTCTCTATATGATGGGGGGAATGAGACCTTTATCAGAAACTTGCCTGAAAATTTTTTTCATAGTTACTATTATTTATTGTCTTTCCTACCATCCTATTTCCTGTCCCTCTTTAGTCTATTCTCTCTCTCCTTTTACCTGCCCCTCCTCAAAATTGTTTTGTTCTGACTACTCTCTCCTCCAATCTTTTTTCCCTTCTGTAAATGCACAACTGAGTGTGTATATTATTCCCTCTCTGAGCCAATTCTGATGAGAGTAAGGTTCACTCACTCTCCCTTATCTCTCCTCTTTTCCCCTCTACTGTAAAAACTTTTTCTTTCCTCTATGTGAGATAATTTATCACATTCTACTTCTCCCTGTTCTTTCCTCCCAATATATTCCTCTCTCACACCTTAATTTTATCTTTTTAGAAATTATCTCTTCATGTTTAACTCACACCTGTGCCCTCTGTCCATATCTATATGTATCTATATCTATATCTAACTATATATCTATATTTAGATACATATATACATACACATTTATATATATATATATATATATATATATATATATATATATATAGAGAGAGAGAGAGAGAGAGACTCTATATTGCTCTCTCTATATAAATACATACACACACAAACACAAACATATATCACTTCTGCCTTAATAATGAGAAAGCTCTTTTGAATTATAAAACTCATCTTCCCCATGGAGAAAAGTAAATCATTAAACCTTACCTATTTACTCTTTTATGCTTCTCTGGAGTCTTATAGTTGAAAGCCAAATTTCCTATTTAGTTCTGATGCTTTTATCAAGAATTCTTGAAAGTCCTCTATTTGTATCCTAACTCCATTGCCCTCCAGAATATCATATTCCAAGCTTTCTACCTCTCCATCTTTAGTGATGAAACTGCTAAATCTTGTGTTTTTCTAACTGTGGCTCCACAATATTTCAATTGATTCTTTCAGGCTGCTGGAATATTTTCCCCTTGATTTGATAGTACTGTAATATTCATGGGAGTTTTCATTTTGGAATGTCTTTCAGGAAGTGATCAGTGTATTTTTTCTACTTCAGTTTTATCCTCTGATTCTAGAATATCAGGGTGATTTTCGTTGATAATTTCATGAAAGATGACATCTAGGCTCTTTTTTTTCTTTTATTATGACTTTCGGATAGTAATAATTTTTAAATTATCTCTCCTGAATCTGTTTTCCGGATCAGTTGTTTTTCTAATGAGATATATCACATTCTCTTCTATTTATTCATTCTTTTGATTTTGCTTTATATTTTATTTCTCACAAAGTCATCAGCTTCCATTTGCCAATTCTAATATTTAAAGAATTATTTTTTTTCAGTGAATTTTTGTACCTCTTTTTCCATTTGGCCAGTTCTATTTTTTAAGGTATTTTTCTCCTCATTGACTTTTTGTACTTTTTTCATCATTTGTCCAAATCTGTTTTTTAGATGTTATGTTTTCTTTCTTTCTTTCTTTCTTTCTTTCTTTCTTTCTTTCTTTCTTTCTTTCTTTCTTTCCTTCCTTCCTTCCTTCCTTCCTTCCTTCCTTCCTTCCTTCCTTCCTTCCTTCCTTCCTTCCTTCCTTCTTTCTTTCTTTCTTTCTTTCTTTCTTTCTTTCTTTCTTTCTTTCTTTCTTTCTTTCTTTCTTTCTTTCTTTCTTTCCTTCCTTCCTTCCTTCTTTCTTCTTATTTGTATAAATAATGTTTTTTATACATTGATAAAATATTCTTGTTTAAGAGTAAACATAATGCCTATTCCCCCCAAGACAGAATAGACCTGCATAAGTGATAAAGTAAAGGGGAGAGAAAAAATTAAAATTAAAATTAAAATTAAAATTAAAATAATTGTAGGTATGGCCAGGTGGAGCCAGGAGCACCTGAGCCCAAATCCGGCCCCAGACTCCCAACAATCACCCAGCTGTGTGACCCCATGCAAGCCACCCCAATCCCATTGCCCTAAAAAAGCCAAAAAAAATACCTAGAATAAAATGAAATAGTAATAATAACAGTATAGGCAGCTTGGTGGCAGACAGATCACTGGTCCTTGAGCCAGGAGCACCCAAGTCCAAATCTGGCCGCAGACACCCAACAATCATCCAGCTGTGCAGCCCCAGGCAAGCCACCCAGTCCCATTTGCCCTGAAACACCCCCCCCCAGAAAATAATAATAACAAAAAATGTGCTTCATTCTGTGTTCCAACACCACCAGCTCTGCCACAGGTGGATCACCTTCTTTAGGATAAGTCCATCACAAAAGTTACTTCCATATTTTTCCACCGTTGCCATTGCTGATCGCAATTCCCTCCATTCATACTTCTCTACTACCATGAACTGTATTTTCTCTCTCCTTTCACTCTGTCTCTGCTCTAAGGGTAGTTGAGTGGTGCAGCAGACAGATCCTTGGTCCTGGGGTCAAGCGGCCAAGACCACCTACCACCCCTTAACCAGCATCCACCTGGCCCTATGGTCCCAGACAGGCCATCCAATCCCAGCCCCTTGCAAGAAGTAAAAAAGAAAATGGGTTATATTTAACTATTCTCCCCCCATGATCCATCCTCTCCTCCATCACTCACATTCCTCCCCTTCCCCCATCTCCCTTCTCTCCTTACTACAGATGTCTATGCCCCATTGAGTATATATGCTGTTTCCTCTCCTAGCCACCTCTGATGAAAGCAAAGATTCCCTCATTCCCCCTTGCCTTCCCCCTTCCATATCATTGCAATAACTCATTGTAATAAAGAAAAAATCTTATTATATGGAATATCTTAGCCTATTCTTCCTCTCCTTTTTCTTTCTCCCATTACATTTCCCTTTTATCTATTGACTCCACTTTTACACCACAATATATTTTCAAATTCAGTTTTTCCTGTGCTACATCTATAAAAGCTCCTTCTACCTGCTCTATTAAATGAGAAGGTTCATATGACTATTATCAGTACCATTTTTTAAATACAGGAATACATGTAGTTCATCATCATTAAGTCCCTCATATTTTCCTCTTCTCCTCCAATCTCTATGCTTCACCTGAGTTCTGTATTTGAAGATCAGACCTTCTGTTCAGCTCTGACCATTCCAACAGGAACATTTGAAATTCCCTTGGTTCATTGAAAGTCCATCTTTTTCCCTGGAAGAGGACATTCAGTTTTGCTGGGTAGTTGATTCTTGATTGCATTCTAAGCTCTTTTGCCTTCCGGAATATTATATTCCAAGCCCTATGAGCTTTTAATGTAGTTGCTGTGAAGTCCTGTGTGACCCTGACTGCAGCTCCACGATATTTGAATTGTGTCCTTCTGGCTTGTAATATTTTTTCTTTTGTAATATTTTTTCTTTGACTTCCAAGTTCTGGAACTTGGCTATAATATTCCTGGGGGTTGCTTATTTTTTGGATCTCTTTCTCAGGGAGATCAGTGGATTCTCTCCATTTCTATTTTGCCCTCTGCTTCTAGGATATCTGGGCAATTTTCCTGTAATAATTCTTTGAAAATGATGTCAAAGCTCTTTTCCTGGTCATGACTTTCAGATATTCCAATAATTTTTAAATTATATTTCCTAAATCTGTTTTCCATATCTGTTGTTTTTTTCAATGAGATGTTTCACATTTTCTTCTAATTTTTCATTCTTTTGGTTTTGAAGTATTGAGTCCTGATTTCTTGTAAAATCAGCAATCTCCTTGAGTTCTATTCTTTGTCTGAAGGATTTGTTTTCCTCAGAGAGCTTTCTCATCTTGTTTTCCATCTGGCCAATTCTGCTTTTTAAAGCATTCTTCTCAATAACCTTTTGAACTGTTTTATCCATTTGACCTATGCTGGTTTTTAACATGTCATTTTCTTCAGCATTTTTTCGCATCTCCTTGACTATGCTGCTGCCTTCATTTTCATGTTTTTCCTGCATCTCTCTCATTTCTTTTCCCAATTTTCCCCTCTATCTCCTTCACTTGATTTTCAAAGTCTTTTTTGAGCTCCATCATGGCCTGAGCCCAATTTCTGATTTTTCTTGGAGTCTTTAGATTCAGGAGTTTGTACTTCCTCATCTTCAGATTGAGTATTTTGATCCTTCTTGGGATCACAGGCACAGTATTTGTCAATTATGTTCCTCTTTATTCTCTGCTTACTCATTTCCTCAGCCTGTGCCTGGTTTGGGGGTGCTTCCTGAGCTTCTTAGTATTAGTGGGATAGGATCTCCATGTTTGGGGCTCTGTCTTCCCTCCTGGTCTATGAATGATCACAAGCACACCCCTCTGCCATGGGGATCAGGTGGGGGGACCTGCTGTTATATGGAGGTGCCTAGACTGCTATCAGGATCTGAATGTAGTCAGAGCCCCAGAGTCCTCTTCCAGGGACAGAGGACAGAGTTCTGCTCTCTTCACTCCCCTCCCTAGGCTCAGGTGGCTCATGCCCTGAGGGCTCCTGCTTACTGGCTCCTTCTGCTTCTGCTTCCTGGATCTGGGCTGCTCTGACCAAGCTTCTTGCTGTGTGCCCTGAGAGCTGGGCTTCACATGCTCACTCTGGCAGAGGTACCCCCGCTGTTCCCCCAAGTTGTGCTTGGTGCTTCCTTGGGTTTAGGTCAGGAAACTGCCCCTGCTGCTGTGAGCTGTGGCTCCCAGTGCCCTGGGGCTGCCTCCTGGAGGCTGAAGTTCCTTCACTCTGGTGGGCCACCCCACTGGTGGGCCACCCCTCCAACTGCAGGGAGCCAAGCCTTTCTGCTCTTTTTCAGGTTACCTTGGGTTGGAGAATTGCCTCACTGGGTCCCTCTGTGGGTTCCGTCTCTCAAAAATGGAGTTAAGTCCTTGATTTATAAGTTTTGCTCTAGAGCAACTAAGAGACAATCCCCTCCTGTTGCCATCTTGACTCTGCCCCCTACATGTTATTTTCTTCAATGTTTTGTACCTCCTTTACCAAGAGGTTGACTCATTTTTCATGACTTTCTTTCATCACTCTCATTTCTCTTTACATTTTTTTCCCTCTATCTCACTTACTTTGTTTTCAAAATCCTTTTTGAAATTTTTCATGGGCTGAGACTCATATTTTTCTTAGCATCTTTGGATGTAGGAGTTTTTGATTTTATTATCGTCTTCTGAATGTGTTTTTTTTAATTTTTAAAATTTATTTAAGTCAGTGGGTTCAAGAGTGACTTGATCAAGGTCACTGCTAGGAAATCATTAAGTGTCTGAGATCAGATTTGAACTCAGGTCTTCCTGACTCCAGGGCTGATGCTCTATCCACTTCATCGATGCTCTATCCACCTAAATACCTCCAGAATGTGTTTTGATCTTCCTTAAGTAGTAACTCTATATGGTTAGAACTTTTTTCCCTGTTACTTATTTCATAGTTTATTTTTTGATTTTTAATTCTTTGTTAAAGTAGGACTCTGCTTCTAGGATGCAAGGCTCAGTCCCAAAGCTTTAAGCATTCTGTGCAACTGTTTACAGAAATGTTTCTAGGGACCTATATTTTTCAGTTCTTTGATTTAAGAAGGGGTGTGTTTACTACTCTCCTGGCCTGTGCTCTGGTCTATAAGTAGCCATAAACACTCTTTTCTTCCCTAGAACTGTGAAGAAGGTCCTTGTTTCACTAGGGCCACAAGCTCTGGTGATTTAGTGCTCCTCCTTGCCCTGGGACTACCACCCAGAACAGTACCTGGATATATGGGCAAAACAACAGAGTCCTGTCTCAGTGCTAGCAAAGAGACCTTGCAATCTCTTCTGACCAAAAGTTTGACATCCTTACCATCTGTGGATTGTGATCTATGGAAGCAACAGTTGCTGCTGCTGATTTAGTAGCTCCCAAGGCCTGCTCCTTGTTTTCTGGTTCTAGGTCCATGATGGTGTGGCCTGTTCTGGACTATGCTCCACCCTCACCTAGGTGCAACAGACCTTCCTGCTGACCTTCTTAAGTTGCCTTTCACTGGAAATTTATTTCACCTGTCCTTTTATGTGTTCTGCTGCCCTAGGAATTGTCTTATGGAATTATTTAAAGGTGTTAGGAAGGGTTTGGGGATAGCTCAGTAGAATTGTTGCCTTTTCTCCCCTGTCTTGCTCCCCCTCCCCTCAGCAGTTTAAGTAAACCATAACAATGAAATTTTATTTTTCTGAAGAACTTGAGAAAATCTTTAAGTGGTTGAGTCACAGCTAATTTCTATGACAGAGAGAAGTATTTTACTTCTTACATTCAGAAGATAGATATTTAATCACTTAGGTAATGGAAACTAAAATCACTTGAATGATAGCTTTAGAAGTATAGCAGTCCTTCAAGTTGACTCATTTTATGTTGCAATACCAACTGATAACCTATTAAGAACCTGAACACTTAAATAATTTATTAATTTAAACTTTAAATTATATTCTTGTTTTATATTATAGATCACTTTTGAAGAAAAAATGTACAGAAAAACCTTAATATATCAAGATGAAGCCTTGGAAATACAATGGGAAAAATGGAAATACAATAGACATTTTTATATATCTAAAGGACTGTGAGTCTAAAGGTGTTGATATATCAGTCAGAGAATAGGAAGTCAGACCATTTCAATGGCTTCCTATTGACAAATGCTATTTTAAATATTGTTTTATCTTTGTCTCTTTAAATTTTTTTAAAATTCTCCTTTTTATCTTTATTGTCTTTAAATATTGGTATAGATTATATTTTTGTTTTATAAATAAGTAAAAATATACATATCAGGGATGCCTGCTCAAAAATATTTTATTGTTAAGGATGCCCAATCAAAAAGTTTAGAGACCACCAACCTAACTATTTATATTAGATAAGAGGAAGGTAGGTAAGTCAGGAGAGATAATTCAACCACAAGGTTAATTATAAGATATCACCTTCTTCCTTTGTTTAATATCTCCTGATCTTCCAGTCTCCTAGGGTTGAAGTTTGGTATGCTAGTGTCAGAAGAAGGGGTGGCCTGTCCTCTCACTCTCTTCCCCTCACCTCTGCTGGCCTATGACTATACTTTCTCCCACTTTTCTGGGCCCATTTTCTATCACAATCTTTACAGGTATACTGATAGGTGAAAAACTCCAAAGGCAAGTCATTTGAGGAAGAGGCTATCTTTCTTTTACATGAAGAAAAAACATACAGCCCTCTAAGATGTTATTTGCCATGGCAAATCCCTGGTTATCCCATCTTGGTTACAGCTCTGTTTTTTTAGATACCTACAAACTCTGAGATTATATATTTATATGAATTATTTTTAATTAATAATTTTGGATGGACAATTTAAGTTTTATGTAGTTAAATATTCTTGTAGATGGTAACTTTTGGACTGGTCTTGAAGTTTAAAAAAAAGAATTCCAACAGGTGAGCATACAGGGAGAACTCACATAGCTGAAGTTTCTGTTAATTACCAAGTTTATGAAGAGTTCTTCTCCTTCAGACTTGGTCCCTGGACACATATATCACCATCAAACTTGACAATTATTCCCTAGATATAGGAGTCACACCACTTATTGTGAAATGAAACTTATAAGACATTTAAAGGAGGTTTATTTAACCATGGCATGGAAAGGGCTTAATAAGGGTGCCTTCCAAATGGGGGGAAGAAGAACTGTTTCTGAAAGCTCTGCATAGCCATTTGAGGGGTCAGAAGTCTTGATTCCTGGGCAACTCTATGCCAGAGATAGAATGAGACTAGGTCAGCAAAGGCCAACTAGAACTATGTCCAAAAGCAGTCTACTCTTATCCATGGAGGCCACAGAATCCTTCTCCTTCCTACAGTAGCACTGATTGAACTTGGAAGGAGTAAACCTAACTTTGTTATTCAAGTATATAATGATCATACCATAGTTTTACCAGGGTAGACTCTTTGCCTTGAGATGAGATAAATGTTGTAATTCATCAGTTGAGGGCAGTTGAATCATTTAAGGACTTCACCAGATACGTAAGTACTCCTTTCCACCTTCTATCTTTTCTGTTATTAAAAAGGTGTCTTAGGGCAACCAAAGAATCATTAAATTCTTAGCAATGATTTGTCTATGGTAGGAAAAAAGTCTACTCCTCATCATCTCTCACCTTCTGTAAGGCCAAGATCTCTTGATTTCACCCCTTCTCTCCTCTTTCAGTGAGTGACATTCCTCTAGTACAGACTCCTGGTGGGTCAACCCATTTCAAATATCTCCCTACTGGAATCTATCTGTCATTCAGCCATCAAAGTGATTCATAAAGCAAAGTGACAAAAAATGTCACACTTTTTCTCAATAAACTATTGGCTCCTTATCACTTTGAGGATTAAATAGAAAATCCTTTACTTGACATTCAAAATCCTTTCAGATTTGTTTACACCTTATTCCCTAGAAAATGCTTCTCTTCAATGATAATGGCCTCCTGGTTGTTCTATAAACAAGATACTCTCTTGGTCTTCAGACAAGTGTTTCTGGCTGTCCCTCATCCTGGAACACTCTACCAACTTAAAACCTGCTTATTGACTTTCCTGGCTTCCTTTAAGCCCCAACTAAAATCCTCCTTTTAAAAGGAAGCCTATTCTAACTCCTCCTGTTAGTTTTAGTGTATTGTTTCTATTAATTGTTTCATAACTTATTTGTAAATAGTGTGCTTGTTGTCTCCTTAAATTATAAGTGTCATGGTACTCTTCAAAAATGAAGAACAACAACCTTGAAAACAGGGACCCACTCTCTTTGCTTCTTTCTGAATCTTAGCCTGACACCTAGTAGGCATCAATAAATTTTTTATTGGGTCATTGGTTGTATTTGTCTATGATAGGAAAAAAAGTCTAGGAAAGCATTAGATCCTCATTTGAATCAAAAAAGATAATAGTTCCCCTCTCATTTCAACATTAAGGCTGTTATTACAATTAGTCTTTTTCTCATGATTTATATAACTGTATTGAATGAAAGAGGATGAAAAAATAGAATGAAAACTTCTTAGCTTGAAAAGTATTTGTTCTTTGCATACTTAAGTCGACTTTTTTTTTGCATCATTCAGTCAACTTTTTTGGCAAGGTAATGGGGTTAAGTGACTTGCCCAAAGTCACATAGCTAGGTAATTATTAAGTGTCTGAGGTTGAGATTTGAACTCAGGTCCTCCTGACTCCAGAGCTGGTGATCTACCCACTGTGCCACCTAGATGCCCCTCATTCAAGTCAATTTTTAAGGACTGAAAGGAGTTGAGTTAGATGTATGTTAAAGAAAAAAAGTTACTTGGGAAAAATATAACACAGAAGTAATTTTCACTTGAATTTCAAAGTAGGAAAAAAAAACCCTTTTTCTAATTTTCTTGGGAACCTTTTCTCATGCATTATTTGTCTAATAAAATAAGATTTGAACTTTTCAAATTAAATTTTAAGGTAAAGTTTTGTATTTAAGACAATACAAACCCAGACAAATCTGAGATCATTTTATCATCTACAAAACCAATTGTCCTATTAATAACAATCTTATTAATATGATCATTATATATCATTATTATTAATATGTATTCAATTAAAAGCTATAATATTAATGTAGACAATGATAACATGATTATAAAATACTATATTTATAGGAAGGATTTTTTAAAAAACAAGGATAGCCAGAGTCAGATCTTACAACCTTACAATCTTGTATTTTGTTCAAGCAATCCAGATCTCATTGTTAGGCAAATACTATACAGAAGAACTGTGGGTCATATAAATACCTCTAATATTATTCATGGATTTTCCTCTAGTAGTAGGTTGAAAATATACCACAGATATTCTCTTATGAATGACCTTATTTAAGTTGATACTGCATTTCTGTATTTTTTTCATTATAATTTAAAGAAGTTTTGATTTACACTCTGCTTCAACCTTAGTATGCATTGGTTCTTACTTTTTATTCTGGTTTTCTCAACTGTTTTAAACTCTTTTCCCCCCTCCCTTTTGCTTCTTTCTTTCTTTCTTTCTTTCTTTCTTTCTTTCTTTCTTTCTTTCTTTCTTTCTTTCTTTCTTTCTTTCATGATCAGTCTCTTAGTAGTAGAAGTAGCCATGATTATTTTCTAAATTTAATAATTTAAACCTTAGACAACACACAGATTTTAATTTGTTTTAATTGGTTCATAATTTATAACTACTTCATGACTATTGTTCATTGGTAGCAATGAGATTAATGTGTGCTCGTGCTACAGGACTATCACATGGTGTTTCTGGGAAAAATGTAATCTCAGCAGAATGTAGAAAAATACTCACCACACAAAGGTGAATGATATTTTTGGCTCTCAGTTTTACATGTCATGTTTGCAAACTGTTTCCTAGTAATGAGAAATGAATCTTCTACTTTAGTGAAATGCTACTGGGAAATTCTCAATTAGTTTCACCAATTCAGTCAGACTGATTAGCATGTATCCTTGGGAATTAGATCAGATCCCAAAGAAGTGAATCTAGGAGTTCAAAATAGAACAAATAAATTTACTAAAGCAAGATATTCTAGAAAGTGGTTTTCAGAAAACTGAAGGGTCATTACTTTGAGCTATAAAAATATGTTTTAAACAATGTAAAGACTAACAGACTGCCTTCTGTGGGGGATGGAGGAGGGAAGCAAGATTGAGGGAAAATTATAAAATTCAAAATAAATAAAATCTTTCTTTTATAAAAAATAAAGATATGTTTTAGATTTAAGCATTTTTCATATAGAATCTAATTTCCTGCTTTTCCTAATAGAGAAAATGATATATAATAACTCATTATTTTTGATTAGTTGAGATTATTGTTATTGCTAATATCAATTATTATGATATACTGCAGTTTTAGCTACACCTAGGCCGATGTTGTTGGACATTGGGTTAGAGAAGTACAGGCATCAAGATTCTATGTAATAGGAACAGTATTTTAAAAATTCATGTTATATTGGGTTTTTCTTAAAAGAGTTTGAGACTTTCATTAAGACTTGATTGGTGCAAAGAAAGAAGATTCATACTTTTGACTTCATTTCCATATCAAAGCATCCAATGAGGGCATGGTGTTGGTGGTGTGGAGTAGTTTGAATGGTGAGGAAAGACTCATCAGATAATTGACTGGTGGACTGAGTTGAATTAACTAAAAGAATTCTCAATGCCTATCCTTGTTGAATATCTTCTTCTATGTATAAGTAAAAACTCTGTTAAAGTATTGAATGATCTATGAATGTCTTGGATGGTATAATATCTACACTGATATGTCAAACATGTCATCCAGAGTCTACTTGCAGCCCACAACTATCCTAAGGGTAAATCAAAACAAATTAAAATGTGAATGAAAAATAATTAGCAAAATAAAAGAAAATATAATAATACATAGATAATATTAATGTATGTTTTTCTAAGTCATCATATGTATGTTTATGTCCTCACAAGGGAATACTTAGTTGATTTCAGACTCTTAGGAGAGACAAAAGAATGCAAAATGTTTCTAGAAGGAAAGAGAAATATTTTGGAATATCAGACATGTAGGGAGATAGTAGCAACCTCCACTGGACATACAGCCCTTATGATAGAGAGAACATTCTCTTTGGGAGAGTTCCTGCTCTCTCCTAGAATGAACAGAGATATCTTTCTCCCAGCTATAGAGCTCATTTGCTCCTGTATATTTTTTTCCAGTGTATGCCTATCTGCAGAATAGCTCTAATTTCTGATTATTTTACTTGTATAAATGGGTTTATAAGATATCCACCAGTATTTAGTGGGAAGGAGCTAACTGGAAAATACTTTAAGCTAAGTTACCTTCTCTGAAGAGTAATCAATAAAGTTGCTTCTGCTCAGAATCTATCGTACACTTCTACAAGAGATATTTGAGCAGCAGCAGATAAATATAATTCTAGCCCGATATTCCTCGTATATATGTGTGTGTGTGTGTGTGTGTGTATTTTGTATGTATAAACATAAATTTTCTTTTCCTTAGTTCAGCCTCAGCAATATTCCTGGGACTTGCCTATCTCTTTCTCCCAGCTAGCATTAAAAAGAATAAGAAAAAGAGAAAAACAATATTACTGATGAAAGCATTTTTAAAAAAATCTGAAAATATGTGCAGTGTTCAATACTTATGGTTTCTGACCTCTGTAAGGGGTGGGATGGGAATATCTTCTCATATCTCTTCTTTCAAACCATTCTTATTATTGACAATTTTACAACATTCACTTTTTCCCTTTCTCAGCAGATTCTTGATTACAAATTACAAGAATCAGATTTTGAATATTCTAAAACTCAACATCTGGGAATTAAGAAATCTTTCACAACTTGTTAATGACTTACCTTCACAATTCCAAAAGAACTGAATATCTGGGCAAACAGTCACTCCATAGGAGAAAGAAAAACAAAAATCAAGCAAAAGTACAATCTTAACATCCTGGACTCTTTTTGCTTGTTTGTTTTAAATAAAAATTGGTTCCATTGTCCATTCTGCAGTATGTAAATTGTTCTTTGACTTCTATTCCATGGAACATTCATTTAAATTTTTTTTTTACTTTCCTTTTTCCTTCTGATACTACTGTATTGTTCCCCCCCCCCCTTTTTTAGGTTTTTGCAAGGCAATGGAATTAAGTGACTTGCCCAAGGCCACACAGCTAGGTAATTCTTAAGTGTCTGAGGCTGCATTTGAACTCAGGTACTCCTGAATCCAGGATCAGTGCGCTATCCACTGTGCCACCTAGCCACCCCGATTGCTCCCTTTATTGCACTTTAGGTCATCATTCTGTTGCCTGTCATGATTGTGATACTCCTCAATATTGCCAAGTACTGCAGATTTTTTAATATTCTGAGTCCAACAGGCTAAATAAAGCAGTATGTCCCAAGTGAAACAATAAAGTTAAGAGCAAAGATGAAGTTGGAAATGTTGGTCTCAAGTTGAATACACCAAATGAAGAGCAGAAATAAATGGGAGAGGTTTAAGGTAGTGAAAGTATTGGACTATGTATGTCTGGCTCTCTGAACAAGAGCTATATTTCCTGTTTAGGAGTGAAAAGGTTCTTAGACAGGATAGTTGAGGGAGCTTTTTCCTCAGAGAGTTTAATGCTCATATCAGTAACATTCTCCAGGGTGGCATTCACTTGATTTCTTTTATGTATGATGTTTCTCTTTGCATTGTTGTTGTATATTGTTTTCTTAACTTTACTTACTCCACTTTTCATAAGTGCTTGTAGATCTATGCTTCCTGTTGTTATTCAAATTAATCAGTTTAATACAGTACAGTAATATTCCATTATATTAATCTATCATGATTTGTTTAGCCATTTCCAACCAATAGGCATCTACTTTGTTTTTAATTCTTTGCTATCACACAAAGCATGCTGCAAATATTTTGGTGTACATTGGAACTTCCTTTATATTAATGGTCTCTTTGAGTATAATCTAGTAATGGATTTTTTGGGTAGAATCTTGTGGATATTTCTTTTGCTTTATTTATGTAATTCAAATTGCTTTTCAGAATAGTTGTGCTAATTCGCAGTTCCATTAATAATGCTCCATTTTGCCTGTCTTCTCACAACTTCTCCACATTGACTATTCCTACCTTTTTTTCATTTTTACCAATTTTCAGGGTTTGAGGTGAAGCATAGGGGTTATCCAGAATTATATTTTTCTTATTATTAGTGATCTGGATCCTTATTCCATATGATTGTTTTCAGTTTGCAATTCTTAGTTTGATAAATGTTTATATAATTTGATCATTTATTTATTGGGAAATGATATTTATATATGTATAACTCACTATATGTACATACAACTTAAAATGATGCTGTATTTATATATGCACATACATACATACATATAGTGATAGTATAAATAATGTATATATGTATACACATATAGTGATATAAATATCACTGATAAGGGTGTGGTATAAGTTTTATATATATTACATAATATGCATGGTACATACAATATTATATAAAATGTATATAATATCTTTAACATCTATATCTATCTATTTATAATTTATAATCTTGAATACCATAGTTTTCTTAGGGAAATTTAATACAACGATTTCTAGCCCCACCCCCTTTTAACCACTTCTCTTCTTATCCTTGATGCATTAATTTTTTTTAAGAAATCAAACAATATTTATTGCATACCACTGGTAAACCCATTTATATTTAACATAAAAGAAATTTTAACATGTGTGACATGTTTAAAATTACTGGAAATGAATATTCCTGTTGTCTAGTATGGGTGAAGAATGGACAGTCTCAATTATTAATTGAATGTAGTGAAACTGACTCGGACAAGCAACCTTTGCATGTGAGGAGTCATCCTGATTGGTCTTGGATATTTTTAAAAGATATAGTGCTTTAACTATCTAATCTAGGATGTATCCCATCAACTTAAATTTCCTTCATCTAATTTCTTTCTTTCAAAGATTTATCTCCTTTCTTTCCCACCTTGTGGATCCCAGAAATCTTTTAGTCTTAGTTTTTGTAGTGCCATGACAAATATGAAAATTGCTCATTTTTACATATACTTCCAACTTTTTTAAATCCAATCTAGCCTGTTTTTCTTTGAGCCTGCTGACTTTAATTTTTTTAATGCCAAATAAAAATTATCATGAATTAATAGATCAGCACAAAAAAGTTGTTACTTGGTTGCTGTGCTTATTTAGTAAAATTTTAAATGAAATAAAATATATTGTATTATAAAGCTACAGCTTAAGTGTTTCAGTAAAATTTTCTTTCATACTCTCCTGTTCCATCAGATGATATAGATATACTAATACTAATGTTAGACTAATCTTAACAGACTATAAGTTACATCATCTAATAAATTAAATTGACATACAGCTTATACAAATGAATGCAATCAATTATGACAATGCCAATAAGTCAAAAGTTACTACTCAAACATCTTTATAAATGAATAATTTAATGTCTTTACATTGTAGAAGGATTTGAGTGCATGCTACATCTTCTGTATCATCACTTGAAATTTACATGCTGGCATTGCTGACACTTCAGCTGTTACGATACTTTTTACCCCCAAATTTGATAAGCCACCTCTGATTAAGCCACATGTAAATGCTAAATACTTTGGTGCATGATCTAAATACCGTTTTCCTGCAGACATCTGAGTCAGGAGTCGAAATTTGTTGTCTTGAAGTACACAGATGCCCTGATGATTTGTCCTTAGATTATCAATTTGTTTCTTGAAAACAGTGGTCCAAAAATCTTTGCAAATGAACTTCATGATATCTAATTCATCCTTGAATCTTGCAGTGTCCTTTGTAAACCTTTCTATCAATCCTTGTCCCACTCTAAAACCCATGTTCTCCAACTTAGTTATGCATCTTCCATTTTCCACCTCCCCCTGATCCGCGGACTTGTACACGCCCGTCACCATCTCATTGTGTAGAAGCAAGAAGAGCGCCTCGTCTGCCATTTCCTGCTTCTTCTGGGGTGGGGTGGGGGTGGGGTGGGGGGGGGGGGCCGGGGCCCTAAGGCGGAGGCCGGGGCGGCACGTCTACAGCGCCCCCGGGGCCGCCGCTGCGCCCCTCTGCCCCAGGAGGCCCGGGCCGCGGCCAGGGCGTGGGCTTCACCACGCTCCAAGGCGCCGGCGGGGCCGGGAGCCCAGCTGCTCGCGCGGCCCAGCCCGAGACCTTGATGCATTAATTTTGCAGAAACTTTTCAGTTTCATGTAGAGTTGTAATTGCCTGTACCCTTTGGTTAAGAATAGATGTCTTATCTGTAGCTGGAGAAGTTATATGATTTGCTTATCTCTCCTTTTCTCTCTCTCTCTATGGTAGGTTATTTATTATTATATTCACATATATCTATTTAGAATATGTTGTGAAATAAGGTATAAAGTGTTGGTCTAACTTCTGCCAGATTGATTTTCCAGTTCTTACAACAGTTTTTTTTTAATCATATAGAGAGTTCTTTCTTTTTCTTTTTTAAGTTTTTCCAAGGCAATAGGGTTAAGTAGCTTGCCCAAGGCCACACAGCTAGGTAATTATTAAGTGTCTGAGGCTGGATTTGAACTCAGGTCCTCCAGACTCCAGGGTCAGTGCTCTATCCACTGCTCCACTTAGCCACCCCTAGAGAGTTCTTTCTTAAGTATCTTTCTTATGTATCCCATTTTATTGAACACTGGGTTATTGAATTCCATTATTTCTGATTCTCCCTTGTCTAATCTGCACAATTAATGAGTCTTTATTTTTAATTGGTACCAAATGTTTTAATGACTGTTTCTTTAATATAGATTGAAGTCTGCCAGTCAGATTCCTCTTTTGTCCCTACTTCTTTTCATCATTTCCCTTGATTTTGTAGATGTTTTGTTTTACCAAATGAAAATTTTTATTATTTTATTAAGTTTTATTCAGCATTCCTTTGATAATTTGATTAATATAACATTTAAAGTATACATTAATATAAATAATAGAATCATTTTTATTATATTTACATGATTCAGGCATTCTTCTAGCTATTTAAATTGTTCTTTGTTTTTATTTATATTTTTATGGAGCACTTTTTAATTGTCTTTTGTATGTATTAGTAGATTGATATTCAAATGCTTTATATATTTTTCAGTTATTTAGAATAGAATTTCAATTCAATTATTGCCTCCTGAATTTTTATTTTGTTATCATACAATTGACTTTCGAGGGTTTGTTTTGTGGCATACAACTTTTTTTCAGTATCTTTGCCAATTCCTTGGGATTTTTTAAGTATATGTGGATAGTTTTAGATCCTCTTTTACCTATCTTTACCTTAATTTATTTCCTCTTGTATTACTGTTGCTAGCATTTTCTGAAATATATAAAATAATAGTAGGGAGCATATACCCATGCTATATTTATTGGAGGAAGTTTTAGTGTATCCCTATTGGATATGATGTTTGTTTTTCAGCTGCTGAAAGATATTTGCTTTTTATATTTAAAAAAAGTCAATCTAAGATTATACTGTAGAGTTTTTAGTATAAATAAGAGATACTTTGTCAGAGATTTGGTTTTCTGTTTTGATTTTTTAATGATCAATTATATTGATTGCTTGCATCCCTGATATTCAACTTGGTCATAGTGAATAATTTCTTGGAAAAAAATCACTTTTATCTATGTGATTAACTGATTTAAAATTTTTGAATCAATATTTATTAATGATTTCGATGATATATAGTGCTCATAAAATAAGAATGGTAGAGGGCTCTCTTTAACAATTATTAAGAATAATTTGTGTAGTATAGTTTACTCATTTTTCTTTTAAAATTTGATGACATTCTCTTGTGAATCCATCAGGATTAGGAGTGTTTTTCTTTGATAGTTGTTTTACTTCTAGTTCTATGTCCTTGTCTTAGAAATCTCAGGTGGGGTGTTATGAAGTTTAGTTTGTGATGTTTCAGGTCTTTTACTCCATTATCACTTCTATTAGATGTCAGTTTTTACTTTTATCTCCTTGTATGCATTTAGAAAGAAATCTTTTAGTAGTCTTGTTATCTATAGCTGTTGTGATCCATAAGTGATGTAATTATTTGCCCTTCCAAAATTTCTGTTATCAAATTTGAGGAAGCAAATAAATTCTTGAACTTTGGTTCTCTTTTTAGGAATGTTTCAAATGCACCCCTCACCCTATTTTGTTGAATATTTATTTGTTTTCATTTATGGTTAGGCTTAGATTTTCAGGACTGGTCACCATGCGCTCTATCTTGAACTTCTTTCTTCCTTTGGGACACATTCTTTTCCCTCCTGTTTCTGGTTGATCTATTTTGACTCACTCCCCTTTGTTGATAATTTTACTATAGAATTATACCTTAAAATTCCTCAACCACCTCAAAAACTGGGTATTTCGTAATTTCCTAGGTTCTAATTCTTCCCCAAGTGACCTTTTATGGAACAAATGTAGCTCTAAGTCTGTTTCCCTCATATTTAATCAAGTGTCACAAATCCATACTTGTGTCCTGTCCCCTTTCCCTTCATTTCTCTGCTTCTGGACAAGTTCTTCTATGGCACAGAACACTACTTATTCTCATTGCTGTAACTTCCTGAACAAAGTTTTGCCTTTTGGTAATGTATAGCTCTGGGAGAAGTTGGTGGATGATCAGTGTTAGGGCAAAGAGTTGAGTTTTGTTGTAAGCATGTGAGTTAGTTTGCAATTCTATTTCTGTGAGCATGATGTTTCACAGTGAAAGAGGTTATTTTTGAATGAGTTAGAGATTAAAGACTTCTCTTTTGTTAGTTCATTGACTTGTAACTTTGCTAGGTTTTTTCATATCTTAAAGTATGGAGATAGCTGAAATGCTTCTACTTGGAAATATATGATGTGCTGATGTCAAATCCCAGAATTCTGAAGAGACTACAGCAAGAAATTTGCAATTATGCAATGAAATTGACCCAGACATCTGCCCAGTCAAAAGGAAAGTGAATGAAAAATGCCTACTGATCAGACCAATTGGATAGGCAACCAACAGAGTCTGTCCCTCAGTATGTAGTCCTGGGACAGAAAATGCAGGTAGACAATGAGCTGAGTTCACTCTATAGGAGTGCAACACAAAGACAAGAACAGGCTAGATTGTCTTGAGAAATTACAAAACTTTTAATTACCTCAGCTTTAATTACCTCAGACCCCAGTCTCATATAATACATAGAATACAGTAGTCTTTGAAAATTAAAAATTTAGCATTCTATAGAGGGCAATGGCGAGGCACATGGCAGATATGAGAAGTTTCAACACATAAATAATGAGATAATTTTAAGAATAGGCGTGCAAGATGACATATAGGAATTTTGTGAAAGTAAGGAGGATGAGAGCTGATAGGTAGACAGTGCTTTTCTCTTCCTCTTCTCTCTCAATAAATAGGTCCTTCAGCTTCTTAGAAGAAAGTTAGAAAGTCTTCCAGCATATTGTATAGACTTCTAGGAAGTTTTGGGAAACACTGCCATGGCAAGGAAGGGAAGCATAACTACATTGAAATCTTGGTCATTAGAGAGAATATCCTATTCAGTGACACTCTAGGTCTATTTGAAAAGAGTGGAAAACTGGCAGGAAAATTAGTGTTCTAGAAGGTTTATAGATTGACTCTGGGTAAAAGGTGACTTTTATTCAGTATTTTGTAGCATGAAATTTGAGGTTTTATATATTTTTTAAAAAATTAACCATCTAGTTGCTGCATTGTAACTACTTCACTAATCCCTCATAACTGAGTCTGAACAGTGCAGGGAGATAGACAGCTCAGACCCAACTCAGGGAATGGTGGAAATTTCATTTCCCCCCCTAATGATTTCTGTTTTAAATGAGAAACAACAAGAAATTAGACAATTTTGCCTTTGCAAAACCTTTGCAGTCATGTTGGTCAAGTGTATGACCATTGGGAAGATACTTTAGTTCTGTTTAAATCAACCCACAGCAGAACAAGTGAATTTAAGTTATAGTTACCTGTGGGAACACAGGCTATACTAACGGCCCTGCCACCTGGACAGTCTCAGGAGCTGGTATGCCACCCTGAGAGATAAGGTGTGCCAGAATCCACCCTACAGCCCAAGGGCACAGGATACAGCTGTGTTTTACCACCTACCCCGTAACGTACCCCCTTATCCTGTAATGCAAGACGCTGCATGTACACATTGCTTGTGCATATTAATCCCCCCCCCCCCATTACCTCATCTTCTTTGTTCTACCCCGGAAGACCTAACAGTATATATGTAGAAGCTAAGCAGTAATAAAATTGAGCTGGAGGCATAAGGAAGTGGTGGCTTGACTCCTTATTCTCAGCTCCCCTCTGGGAGGGAGGTCACTGCTGTGGGCCCCAAGGTGAAACAAGCCACAACAGTTACCTTCAGCTTTAATATCCTTTTGTCTCCTTAATGCCAGTTGTTCAATGGGTACAACAGTTTCACCTGGAAATAATAGAATATGTCTCAGTCTTTGGGGACCAAAAGTTGGCCATGCTTTGCTTTTTTGGCTACTCTGAAAACATTTCAGATAGAATTTTGCAATTAATTGAAAAGGCAGGCAATTCAGTTTCACTTTATTGAACCTAATCTGCAAGATTGACAGCATGCCTTTAACAGACTCCTATAATAGTAGATAATTAGACTTAGTTAACACAGGCACTGCATGAATTAACACTTACATTTGGTATGAATATTCAGGGATGTAGTGTTTCTGAGGTATGAAAAATTTTTCTGATGATTAGCAGGAATATCCATTAAGTGCTTGTAACTTATTGATTGGTATGAATGACACCAATTAGAGTATTTGGAGGAATGTCTGGAGTCAGAGATGAGCTATTTATTAGTGGTATTTATTATTTTCTTAAATATTGTGATCCAGAAACCAGATTCACCCCCATCTTCCACTCATGTTCTACTTGAGTTTTCAAAAATATTGTCATATGGACAATAATTAGCACTGTGAAACTTTCAACTCTCATATCTATGAGACTTCTTCCTGCAGCAAAAGGTTTAAAAAAATTATGCCTCTCCTTGATATTCTTTTCTGTAAAGATTTTTTTTTGTGACATTTAACTTCTCCCTTGTTTCTCCTAATTACCTGATACTTGTTTTTGTTTCTGTTTGTGAATATTCTCCCACCTCATGCTTGCTAAGAGAGGGTGTCTCCTAAATCTCCTTCATGAGTTCTCTTCTTTATGAACCCCTCTGGTTTCAGTTATCATCTTTCTGTTGATAACTCTTGAATCTATTTTTTTAGCACTAACCTCTCTCCCAATCTTTAGTTTACCCTCTTCAACAGTCTTGTAGATATTCTGAACTGGATGTTCCTTAGACCTCTTAACCTCAACATGTCCCAAATTGAATTTATTATCTCTTCCCTAAACCCATTTTTCTTTCTAACTTCTCTGTTATTGTCACTGGTACCACTATCCTTCCAATCATCCAGGCTCAGTCTTGGTATCATCCTCAACTTCTTACTCTCTATCATTTTCTATATCTGGTCATTGGTCAAATTCTGTTTTTTCCATCTTTAAAAAACCACATATCGATGCCCCTTTCTCTTTTCTAATACTACAACCATCCTGGTACAGGCCTCAATCACATCACATTTCAACTTTTTACAATAACCTTCTTGTTGATCTCCAGTGACATAGTAACCTCCTTATTTTTCATGGATCTGACACATCACCTCCTTATACTAAGAATTTTCATGGTTTCTTTTTTAGGTTTTTGCAAGGCAAATAGGGTTAAGTGGCTTGCCCAAGGCCACACAGCTAGGTAATTATTAAGTGTCTGAGGCTGGATTTGAACTCAGGTACTCCTGACTCCAGGGCCAATGCTCTATCCACTGCACCACCTAGCCACCCCTATACTAAGAATTCTCAATGGATATTCCCCTATGTTGGAATGCTCTCCCTCATATCTCTGCCTCCTATAGTTTCCCTGACTTCCTTCCAGTCTCACCTTCTTCAGGAAGCCTTTCCAAATCCTCTTGATCTTATTTCTTCTCTTCTGAAAGTAGTCTCATTTTATCCTGTGTATCTTATTCAGAATTTGTTGTTTATTTCATTAAACTGTGAGCTCCTTGAGAGTAGGGATTTTTTTTTATCCCTAGCACTTAGTTCAATGACTGACACATTATACACAAATAATAAATGCCAATTGACTGAATTAAGATAGCTAAAATAATTAGTGCACATATTTAAAAAGAGAATCCCTTGTCTACCTTCACTGCATTGCATGTCCCCCAACTCAAAAATCTTTAGACCAAATATGCAAAATAAAATACTAAGATACTTTTTTCAACTCCAATTGAAAATAGCCTCAGACTTGAATCTCAGTTGGAGAAGCTCCATGTTATTGTCTAAAAAGCTGAAGAGAGTGGAAAGTTACTGTATTTTCTACCCAGCATGTATGAATAGCAATATTCCTCCCCTTTAACAGGGAACTTTTCAATAGTCTTCAGGTGACTCATATATTTTGTCATATTCTTTGTATATTATGGGATAGTCAGTGACCTAAACAAAATTAGAAGGTGTCATCAATTCCCCTAGCTCCAATAAATTCTACTAGACAAAGAATACTAAGTTTTTCTTTGTCTCATATATCCACTAAGGGGAAAGCTGTCACTTTTTTAAAGGTTTTTGCAAGGCAATGGGGTTAAATGGCCTGCCCAAGGCCACAGAGCTAGGTAATTATTAAGTGTCTGAGGTTGGATTTGAACTCAGGTACTCCTGACTCCAGGGCCAGTGCTCTATCCACCTAGCTGCCCCAAAAGCTATAACTTAAAAAAAAAAAAAGAATTGTCCCAGAAGAATGCATCCTAAAAGGTTGCTCTAGATTTCCTGGTCCTTTTTTCCCCTCCTATTTTTCTATCATCCTCCCTTACCTCCTCCTTCCCCATGGTGGCAAACAGTCTGTTAAAAGTTATACATGCGGGGCAGCTAGGTGGATAGAGTGCCAGCCCTGGAGTCAAGAGTACCTGAATTCAAACCCGACCTCAGACACTTAATAATTACCTAGCTGTGTGGCCTTGGGCAGGCCACTTAACCCCACTGCAAAAAACTAAAAAAAAAAGTTATACATGTACATTTGTGTTTAATATGCATATTAGTCATGTTGGGAAAAGAAAAATATGAGAAAGGAAAAAACATAAAAGAAGTTTTAAAAAAAGTGAACAGAGTGTGCATTGCTCTACTCTGTGTTTTTTTCCCACTTGATGTGGATAGCATTGTTCATAGCAGTCTCTCAGGGTTATCCTTTATCTCTGGGCAGCAAGGGGGTACAGTGGGTAGAAAACTGGCCGTTGAGTCAGGAGGATAGGAATTTGAATCCAGCCTCAGATATTTGACACGTATTAGTTGTGTGACCTTGGGCAAGTCACTTAATCCTGATTGCCTCACATTCAGGGCCATCTTTTGTTATCCTGATTCATATATGTCCAGATCCAGATGGCTCTGGAAGAAAAAGTGAGGCTGGTAACTTAGCACAGCACCCCCTCTTTCAAATCCAATTCATGTGCTTGTTATGGCATCTCCTCCCTGATGTTGCAGTCTTCTTTGAAAATGAGGAACAAACCTTTCTTGATCTCTGAACTGCTGAAAGGAGCTGCATCTATCATATTGATCATCTCAAAATGTTTTTGATAAAGTATATCATGTTCTCTTGGTTCTGCTCACCACTTAGCTCAGTTCATGCAAGTTTTTTCACACTTCTCTAAAGTCTGATTACTTACGATTTTTTATAGAACTGCTATAAATTTTTTTTGAACATGTGAGACTTTTCCCATTTTTATGATTCCTTTAGGATGTAGACCTTTTATTGGTATTGCTGGAACAAGGGGTATGATCAATTTTATTGCTTTTTAGGCATAGTTCCAGAATGCTTTCCAGAATGACTGGATTCACAACTCCATCAACAATGCATTAATGTCCCCAGTTATCCACATCTTCTCCAATAATGATCAGAAACACAAACTATGAAAATTGTTTCCCAGCTTTCTTCCTTCCTTCTAATCTTTACTGCATTGGTTTTATTAGTGCAAAACTTTTTTAATTTAATATAATCAAAATCATCCATTTTGCAATTTATAGTGTTCTCTATTTCTTGTCTGGTCATAAATTTCTTCCCTCTACATAGATCTGACAGAGTATTTCTTATTCTCCTAATTGGTCTATAGTATCACCCTTTCTGCCTAAATCCTGCATTGACCTTATTTTGATATAGGGTATAAGATGTGGGTCTATACTTAGGTTTTGCTATATTATTTTCCAATTTTCCCAGAAGTTTTTGTCAAAGAGTAGGTTATTATCCCAGAACCTAGTATCTTTGGGTTTGTCAAATAGTAGATTACTAAAGTCACTTACTACTGTATCTTTTGTACCTACTCTAATACACTGGGCCATTACTCTATTTCTGAACCAGTCCAAGGCAGTTTTGATGAGTGCCACTTTATATTATTATTATATTTATAATATAAAAGTTTTAGACTTGGTACACCCACATTCCCCACCCTCTGTTGACTCAGGTTCTTTAACTGGAAAATGTAAGAACAGATAATGTATTGGCAGTAAAGTTGATTGTGGATGATTTTTCTTCTATTATGGCAGTTTGCTGTATGATTTATATCATTTATTGTCTCCATTGTCTAAGTACACGTTTTCCCACTTCCCTCATGTGCAGTAGTGATGCAGAGAACCATGGGCATGAGAAATATTGAAATCAATTGGAAACAAATTTTGTAAATCTTTTGTTTGCACTGTTAAAAAAAAAGTCTTCCTTCTTCCTTTATCCCTCTGTTAAAATACTGTCCTGACCTTCAGTTTATCTTTGGCCACATTCTCTTTTGGTAAGGGGCAGCTAGGTTGTGCAGGCTCTGGAAACCACATCAGATTCCCATATGGGAATCTGAGACCCTTCAACCCCTCCTCAAAAGGCAAACTCTTCAATTCAAGAGTTGGGCCACCTATGACCTAGGTCAGCACCTCTTCCCATGAACCCTGAGGGGGAATTTAAGGAGATTTTGGGAGGGCCTCCCTATCTTGGCCTGCCAAACTCCTTGTGACTTTTTCTTTAATCTCTTCTTAATTTTCCCATTACCTTCTTTTGTGTTGTAACTTCTTTTAATAAATCTCCATTTTCTCTTTACACCAGCATTCCCAGGCCAAAGAGTCATTCTTCACAGGTGGATAATAGAACACAGGACAACATTTTGGAAAGCCAGCCAGGATAATCTCTGCCTTGACCTGGAGGTCAAGGTGAGAGCACCCCCCCTTCAGATCCAAGATTTCTAGAAAAGTTGGGAAATTCAAATTGGACTTTTTTAGCCCTCCTTGTTCTGTCCCTTCTTTTTCCCCTGGGATATTTAGAGAGAAGGGTGAGATGTTATTTTGAGGTATCAGCAGGTGTGTTGAGCCAGATGCAGCCACATGCTGACCCTATTTGGCATTCTGTTCAGGGAAGTGCTGTGTTTGTGAGATTTTCAGCCTACGGTAGAATGTGGATTGTTATAAAAAAGAGTTTTGACTGTAGGTCCAATTAGCAGGTTGTTTGCTTATCTAGAAGTTTAGGAAATAATTGTTAGAATTAAAACATGGGAAAAACTTATTCAATACTGAAGACTTCCCTGCCTAGGTCTGGTGCTATCTCATTGGAAGGAATTAGAGTTGCAGATATTTCTGTTTTGTTTTTTTTTTTAATTTAAGGCAATGGGGTTAAGTGACTTGCCCAAGGTCACACAGCTAAGTAATTTATTATGTGTCTGAGGTCAAATTTGAACTCAGGTCCTCCTGACTTCAGGGCTGGTGCTCTATCCACTGTGCCACCTAGATGCCCCAACTTTCAGGTTTTAAAAAAGAAATATCTTACTAAGTTCTGCACATAGAATTGGCCTGGGTACAATCTAAAAGGGAATTGAAAAATGGTCAATTCATGGCACTCTGAAATGTGAAGTTATCTTAGACTTAGACAAATTTTGTAGAAAGGGAGAATTACAGAAGCTTGCTATGTTCAAGCTTCTATGGCATTAGCAAATTGGTAAGAGCTTGTCAAAATAGGAAAGCTTTTAGTAACAAAATTCCCACTAAGTGAGGAAAACTTAGGTATTTTTTTTTTTGCAAGGTGAATGGGGCTAAGTGGCTTGCCCAAGGCCACACAACTAGGTAATTATTAAGTGTCTGAGACCACATTTGAACCCAGGTACTCCTGACTCCAAGGCCAGTGCTTTATCCATTATGCCACCTAGCTGCCCCACTTACACAGGTATTCTTGATGACCTATTGTTATATAGGGTTCCTACTCCAGCTGCACTCCGAACTACAGGATTCTCCAAACTCCAGTGGCTTCCCTAGCTCTGCCAGAACTCCAGAACAGTTCTTCTGGCTTGAAAATTTCAACCCATACCCCACCTCTTAGATCTTCAAATCCAGAACCAGGTCTCTTAAACACCCTGGCATCAAAATTGAGTGTCCCTTATGACTCAGCCAGAGAAGCTTTAGCTGAAGCTTTGGGGACTCTCCCTCCATATGCTTCCTCTCAGACAAAGGCCAAAATCTGCCTAGCTCAGGTTTAGAAATCTCAGCTAAAAGGAAAATTGCCTCCAGGCATGAATCTGAACTGACTCCAAGCCATGAGAATGATTCAAAAGGTTTTACATTTTGAATTGAGCTTGTCTCAAACCAGGAGAGGAGCTGCTTACCATTATGCCCCCAAACTCACTTTACCCCATACCTCTGGCACCTTCACCTCCCTGGAAATCACAACCCACCATATCCTCAGACAATCCTTACCTCTGCTCAGCCTTTCCCTCTTCCTCTGGCTCTTCTTGTCCCTCACTCCATCTCTTCTTCACCCACTCCTTCTCCTTCCCTTAGCTCACATGAGCTTCTGGTTACTCCTTTTGACCTTCCTTCACTAAAATAACCCAGACAGTCCTAATTCCTCTATTTCAGATCATAGAGCAATTCCTTTTCAACTGTACCCTTTGAGAGAAATCCCAGATGCTGGGGGAAGGACAACTCAAGTCCATGTTCCCTTTTCAATGATAGATTTGAGCCAGATAAAAGGGAAATTGTGCCTTTATTAGAAGGATGCTCAAAAGTTTGCTGAGAAGTCTAGAAAGATTTCTCTTCAGTATGAATTATTTTGGGGAGACATAAAGATTATCCTTTCCAACCAATCCTCAGATGAAAAGAAACAGGATTTGGAACTTAGTTCAAAGGGAGGCAGACTCTATCAGGTTGACAAGGGAAAGAGAACTGGCTAGGTTTCCTTCTGGGGCCTTAGCAATTCCAGTAGCTGATCCCAGATGGGATTTCCAAACTAATAGGGATAGAGAAAAGTGAGATCATATGACATCTTGTTTGATAGAAGGAATGAAAAAAGGAATTAAGAAACCAGTAAATTATGACTTTTAGGGAGATAACTCAGGGTTCTAAGGAGAACCCAGCCTTTTTTTCATAGTAGACTTGTGGAGACAATGAATAAATATACCAACTCAGATGCTACCTCTTTTGAGGGAAGTGTCATCCTAGGCATATTTTATCAATCAGTCTGCATCAGACAAACAGAGGAAAATTAAGAAGTTAGATTTTTGGCCTCCACTATGTCCACATTGCTGGAGATAGAATTTTCTGGGTTCAATCATTGAGACACCACCCTGGCAGAAGAAAGTTCTCTTTATGCCAAAGAAAAGGCAGAATTAACAATTGGCAGCTGCCAATCAATAACGATCTGCCCAGATCTTGGTTACCCTGATAGGTGACTTGTGTCAAGCTGATGATAGGTCCCCTGGGAATATGGTTTGTTCCCAGTGTAATGGCACAAACCATGGCTACTGGGAATGTCCCTCTAGACGTATCCTTGAAGGGATTTCATGCTTCCTGCCAATGCTGCTATGAAAGGGGTTGTTGGTGATGTGAGTTTCCCTCCTGGAATTCTCCTGGAGGTCTGTCTTGCTGCCTTGGTCCCAGCCTAAGGCAGTCAACTCGGTGGAGTCGTGACACTTCCAGAATGGACAGGGAGATACAGAGGCTTCAACTCACTGCCCAACTCATCCTTCTTCTCTGGGGGAGGATTGATTGGAAGCTGGGTTCTGCCTGGACTTCTCTCTTTCTATCACCATGGCTGAATCCAGAGTTACACTAAGACATCGGAGGTAAGCTAATTAACTTTCTTATTGACACTAGGACTACCTATTCGGTTTTGCTTGATCATTCCAGTGAACTTCTGCTCTCTGCATGTAAAGTCATGGGCACTGAAGGGAAACTAAGGAAATATTTATAGACGAGACCTCTCTACTGTCAGTTTGAGAATCTGTTATTTGACACAGCATCCTATTAATCCCTCTTGCCTTGCTCTGTTGTTGGGAAGGGATCTGATGGTGAAACTGGGAATTCAATTCTCTCTTATTAAGCCTCCTATTCTACTTTGTCCCCTACTCAACAGACCATCTCATATCCCCTCAGAAGTCTGGGAAGGGTTAGACCCTGAGGTCTGGAATATGTGTACTTGCAAGGCTAACCCATGCCACTCTGGTTTCATCCGCCTTAAGGACCTCACCTCAATATCCTCTTAAACCTGAGATAACAGGGATTACAGCTTTTGATTGACAAATTTCTGTAATATGGTCTTCTAGTACCCTGTCATTCCCCTTATAATAGTCCAATATTTGGAATTAAAAAGTTTAATGGAGAATTTCACTTAATACAAGATTTGAGAGTTATAAAGCAGTAATCCCTATACACTCACTGTTCCAAATCCCTATATAATTTTCATTCAGATACCAGGGAATACTTGGTGGTTTTCCACTCTGGATCTTAAAGATGCATTCTTTTGTATTCCCCTTCATAAGGATTCCCAAAATATTTTTGCTTTTGAGTGGACACCTCCTGAGAGATTGCCTCCACAGCAACTGATGTGGGACTGTACTCCCATAAGGATTCAGGGACAGTCATCAGCTTTGGTCTGCCATGCTCTTTGCAGAGTGAAATTGACCCTCCTTTTGTCTCTGTTAACTCAGAAAGAAGCTAGAGCTTTGAACATCACAATCTTTACTCCTCATGGCATCCTCAAGTATCAGTGAAGGTAGAAAGAATAAATGGGACACTCAAATGCACCATAGCTAAATTGTGCCAAGAGACCAAGGGAGTCTTGAATAACACTTCTTTCAGTCAGATTGTTGAGAGTTCATATTTCTCCACAGGAGCTTAACCCTTTTGGGTTAAGACCATTACTGACATCGGATATTCTTGTGGACCCAGAGCAACACTTAGTTACACAGTTTGCCACACAACTGCATGTTGTCAAAACAGTTATGCTAACAAATATCTCCCCAAACCTGGAGATAATTTCTCTAGTGAATTCTCTCCTGTAAATCTTGAGTATATCATATAATTAAAGTACTGGAAGGCTCAGGGAACAGGGTGAAATGGAAAGGACAATATCAAGTTATTCTCTCTACCCAAACAGCACTGAAATTGGAAGGTCTTCCTAGCTGGACATGTCTTTCTAGGATTAAACTTGTCCCTCCCTTAACTCTTTTCCAGGTGACACCACGTATTCTTGTAAGCCACTGGAAGACTTGAAGTATCTGTTTAAGAAGACATCCTGAGGAGCCTTGGAGATGTGTCTGTGGATGCTTTATACTCCATACAATTTTGTTTTTTAAAGATTTTATTTATTTTGAATTTTACAATTTTTCATCTAATCTTATTTCCCTCTCCCTACCCCCCCACAGAAGGCAATTCCCCAGCATTTACATTGTTTTCATGGTATACATTGATCCAAAATGAATGTGATGAGAAAGAAATCATATCCTTAAGGAAAAAAAAACCATAAAGTAAAAGAGATAGCAAGATCAGACAATAAGATATCAGTTTTTTCCCCCTAAATTAAAGGTAATAGTCCTTGGTCTTTGTTTAAACTCTGCAATTTGGATACAGATGGTATTCTCCATTGCAGACAGCCCCAAATTGTCCCTGATTGTTGCACCGATGGAATGAGCGAGTCCATCAAGGTTGATCATCACCCCCATGCTGCTGTTAGGGTGTACAATATTTTTCTAGTTCTGCTCATCTCACTCAGCATCAGTTCATTCAAATCCCTCCAGGCTTCCCTGAATTCCCATCCCTCCTAGTTTCTAATAGAACAATAGTGTTCCATGACATACATATACCACAGTTTGCTAAGCCATTCCCCAAGTTTACTTGATTTCCAATTCTTTGCTACCACAAACAGGACTACTATGAATATTTTTGTAAAGTGATGTTTTTACCCTTTTGCAATGATCTCTTCAAGGTATAGACCCAGGAATGGTATTGCTGGATCAAAGGGTATGCACATTTTGTTGCCCTTTGGGCATAGTTCCAAATTGCTCTCCAGAAAGGTTGGATGAGTTCACAGCTCCACCAACAATGCAATAGTGTCCCAGATTTCCTACAACTCTTCCAACAATGATCATTATCCTTTCTGGTATATTGGCCAGTCTGAGAGGTGTGAGGTAGAACATTTATGCCAAGACAATACTGCAAGAGGCTACTTGGATGCAATACCTTCATTCCATTTTGACCTCCTCTTCTTCCCTATCTTCCTAGAGCTCCTGGTTTCTCTCCTTGCTGAGACCCTTGATTGTTCTACTTATAATAATAATTGTTATCTTACTTCTCTTTGGTCCTTACCTACTTAAACTCCTTGTAAAATTTGTTTCCTCTAGGATTCAAACAACGAGTCTACAGCTAGTGACCTCAGCTGAACATCTGCCTCTATCTGAACCTGATTGCCCACTTCCTTGGATACTACTTCATTTAAGTTTCATCTGCAGAATATTCCCTCTCCAAATGGACCCCT
This sequence comes from Macrotis lagotis, assembly GCF_037893015.1. Lineage (NCBI taxonomy): Eukaryota > Metazoa > Chordata > Mammalia > Peramelemorphia > Peramelidae > Macrotis > Macrotis lagotis. The sequence goes on from NC_133663.1 coordinate 215,105,177, forward strand.
AATAGGTTAGGATAGGTTAGGTTAGGTATGGAGACTGCTACCTTCTCAGCTTTGAAGAAATTCCAGAAGATGGACCTTCATCCCAATTCCCCAGAAGAATCTGGGTTCCTAATATTTTGAGGTGGGGAATACAATTCAGAGAACCACGGACATAGTAAATGTTGAAATCAATTGGAAACAAATTTTGTAAATCTTTTGTTTGCACTGTTAAAAAAAAAATCTTCCTTCTTCCTTTTTCCCTCTGTTAAAATACTCTGTCCTGACCTTCAGTTTAACCTTAGCCACATTATCTTTTGGAAAGGGCAGCTAGGTTGTGCTGGCACTGGAAACAAAATCTGAGACCATCCATACAGAAATCCTCCCCTCCCAATCCCCAACCCCTCCCCCAAAGGCAAACTCTCCAATTTGGGAGTTGGGCCACCCATGGCCTAGGTCAGCACCTCTACCCATGAACCCTGAGGGGGAATTTAAGGAGATTTTGGGAGGGGTTTGCTCTCTTTTTCCAGACTTCTGCTGAGTCTAGCAGCTGGCCTGCCAAGATTAATTAGCAATCCATGTGGCTTTTTCTTTAGTCTCTTCTTAACTTTCTGATTACATTCTTTTATGTTGTAATCTCTATTTTTCTTTTTACACCAGCAGTCCCAGGTGGAAGAATGATTCTTCATGGGCAGATAATCAGAATATATGACAACAATAGAACTTTCTAAAATTTCCCTTTGCATCCATATTTTTATTAATATTATTTCTGAGGGTATTTATTGGTGATCTGAAAATGTTTTTCTTTTGAGGAGGTTATTAATTTTTTTATCTTTTGTTTTAAATTGTTTTTAAATTATTTGTTTAAATATTATAATAATTATATTTCTACATAGTTTTCTTAATAATCTTATGTAGTTTATGTTTTGCATTTAGAAACGTGATTCTGAGAAGGAATCAACAGACTTTATCAGACTACCAAAAGGGTCCATGTCACAAATGAGTTTAAGAATGTCTGTTTTAAAGAGGCTTTTGGCTAACTGATAAATATCTTTCCTCACCCCATCAAATTAGGACTGGGATTGAACAAACATACCAAGAAGTATTGACCTCTTTGGAGAAATTCAATTGTCCAACAAGATATGCATCATAAAATTTTGTAGTTCTTGTTTTATTCCCCAGTCCTGAAAAAAAAAGAGTTTTTGCATTGTTCGACATAATAAGGACATGTTGGGATGAATCCTTCCTTCTTGATAAGACTGGGGGAATGGGGAAAGATAGATTATTTTAAGAACAAATAAAGTTGTAGGAACTATGTAGACCAATTGCTTTTTTAAAAAACAGATAAAGAAACAGAGATTGAGAGAAGTTAATTGACTTACCCAAGTCCACACAAGTAAGAAGTGATAGTCAGATATTCTTGATTCCAGAATCAGTTCTTTGTTCCAAACTGCAAGGGCAGAAAAGCTCCTAATGGAGGAATTTGGAATAAACCAGATGTCTAAGCAAGGGAGCAGCTAGGGGGCACAGGAGAGTAAGAAAGACAACTTCCTAGTTCAAATCTGGCTTCAGACACTTAGTAGCTATGTATTTTCACTTAACCTTGTTTGATTCAGTTTCCTTATCTGTAAAATGAACTGGAGAAAGAAATGACAATCCATTGTAGTATCTTTGCCAAGACAACCCCGAGGTCAAGAAGAATTGGACATGACTGAAAATGAGATTCTAACATTTCTTATTTTCTTAGAAGGTAGAGTGAGTTACAAAGCTATTGTCAAGCAGAGCTGTGAGAGGAATTAGGTTGAAACATATTCAAGGAAAATGTATGGTTGGAGAGCAATCTGGAATTATGCCCAAAGAGTTATAAAACTGTTTATACCCTTTGACCCAGCAATACCACTATTAGGTCTGTTTCTCAAGGTGTTTGGGGAAAAAAGGAAAAAACAAACCTTTGTGTTCTAAAATATTTATTGCAGCTGCCATTGTGGTGACACAGGACAAGAAATAGAGGGGATGCCCATAAAGTAGGAATTGCTAAACCAATTGTGGTATGTGATTGTGATTTAATAGTACTATGTTCTAAGAAATGATAAACATTGCTAAAAATCAACCATTTTAGAAAAAAATGGAAAGTCATATAAAATTAATGAAGAGTGAAATAAGCAGAAACAAGAAATTTACACAGTAACAGCAATATTGTTCAAAGAATAACTGTGAATGACTAAATTATATTTAATATTAAAATAATCAAATCAACCACAAAAGATCTATGAAGGAAGATACTAATCACTTCAAGAGGAAAAAACTAATAAATATAAGTATATATAGTATGTTTTACATTTATGTATAAATGTGTGTATATCCATGTACATATATCTCTATATCTAAACTCGAATCAATTAATGACCTTCTCTAGTAAGGGAGGGATAGTAACTAAGAAGACAGTTCAGAATTTAAAATACAACAAAAAAATTTAAATGAAATTTTAAAAAAGAAGTATTTATGTTTAAATGGTCTAAGCAAAAACAGAGTGCTAATGATTTATCCAGAGATGCTGACTTTTTTGTTGCGCTTCATGCTAGCTGAAGACTGCTCAAGCCCTGCCTTATTCCTTATTTCAGCACCTTTGCATATTACTGTTTTTCTTAACCATCAAGAATATTCCCTAACATTTACTCAGATTTTAAGAGTTTAAGGGCAGCTCTTTTCAGATTCTAGTGGTAACCTTGTTAGATTTTCCACTGCCAACATTTGAGCCCCAACAGTGGGCTTTCTGTGGACAATTAGCCAGTAGACTTAATTAGTAAAATCATTATAAATATTTCTCCAAAAAACATAGGTTACATTTTAAAGGGTTCTATAGGGTTCAGACTATAGGATTCAAATAGGATATAGTGATAATGAAGTACATATATTTAAAGGATAACTCTTGCTCTTTGTAGACTCCTCAAACAGCTTTCCATGGGTATTTCTACTAGTCAGATCATTCACCTGGATTCTTAGGGTCTGCTCCTTTTCTTGAATTCATTGCCTGTGCTCTTCTCAGCATCAAGAAATGATGAAATAACTTATTCATTGGTTTAATTGTGTTTCTAATTAAATCCATCTTTAGGTTTGTGTTTCTGTTCCCAGGTACACGCTTGTCTCTACCACTATCAAACCACCCCCTTCACCAATTATCATCTACTCTTGTATAAGTTCTCAATCTCTCCTTCTGAGCCAGGAGTCAGATCTTTGACATAGTTATAATATAATCAAGATACAGGCACTGATAATATCTGTTCAGGTATTCATCTTTGTCCATCAGAATACCTATGCTCTGCCCATCAGATCACTTTGTGGCTATAGTAAACATCTGTTGGCTGGCTCTGTGCTCCAGAGAGGTATTTTGTGAGTGAAGTCTTACTTTTCCTTCCTTTCATTTTCAGTGAGATGGAATGAGTTACAAAGAATGAGCAGACCTGGATGAGTTGTAATCTGCATCATAAATCTAACAAAATTACAGTTTGAGAATTAAATAGGATTTCGCATTCCCTCTTCCCTTTAAATCCATTCTTCTCTTGGATTTCCTTATTTCTGTTTCCTTTCATTCACTAAATGTGAAACTCACAATCATTGACAAATTCTCACTCACTTCACAATGTCTAATCAGTTGCTAAATTGTATTATTTTTTATTTCTACTGTGTTTTTCAGACTTTCCCCTTTCTATTCCCCTAGTCACTACCTTAGTTTATGCCTCTTAATCTCTAATGTGGATTATTGCAATAGTCTTCATATCTTTACTTTCTCCTTTCTTCAATTCATCGTAAAGAACAAATCTGACTATACCACTCTCCTACTTAATAAACTACAATGGTTCTCTATTGATTCAAACATCAAATATAAACTTCTCTGGCTTTTAAAGATCCTTACTTCCTGGTTCAACCAGTTTATTTATATAATATTCCCTTTCTTCTACTTAAGAGCTTGTCAAACTGACCTTCTTCCTGTTTCTCACAAAAACCAACATTCCATTTCCTTGGAAATGTCTTGGTATTTGCCTAGAATGCCTAGAATGCAGTACCTCCAGACCTCTGTCTCTAGAATCTCATTTTGTCTAAAATTTAGTTCAAGAACTATTTTCCTTCTGAATGGGGATCCCAATAAAACTTAAAAAACAACAACCTACCTCTGTTTGTTGTCCTTGATTTTCCTTGGCAAACCCATCTAATTTTGAGTTCTAAGATGGTGATAATGTTGTTATAGAACAATATTACATCTCACATTGGTTCTGTTACCTGACCCTATTTTGATCTTTTGTGAATTTATTTTTAAAATCTAATTTGAGGGGTGGCTAGGTGGTGCAGTACATAGAACACCAGCCCTGGAGTCAGGAGTACCTGAGTTCAAATCTGGCCTCAGATAATTAATAATTACCTAGCTGTGTGGCTTTGGGCAAGCCACTTAACCCCATTGCCTTGCAAAAACTAAAAAATAAAAAAATCTAATTTGAGGGACAGCTAGGCAGTTGCATTAGAAATGTGCATTACTGTGCTGGTTCTCCTTAAATGGAATAGTCAGAAGCCAGGATTGGAGAACAAAAAGTTTATTTACTTTTCTTGAGAAAAGGGCACAACCTCACTAACACGAGTTACAGCTCTAGAAGGAGTGCAAAGTGAGGAAATGTGTAAGCCCCTTTTATCCTAGTCCCTAACAGTTCCAAACTCTTGGGCTCACAATTTTTCCATGATAATCTAACTGATTGGTGCAAAGCATTTTCAAGTCCTATTTACATAATTATTCAGATTCAGTTTTGACCTATCAGAGAGAGATAATTCTGTATTCTTCCATTTATGAAGGAGGGGCAGGGATCAATCAGTACAGTGCTGACCTTGGGGAAGTGGAAACTTTGCAACTCTTGCCAACATGATTTTGGGAAAAGGAAGAGTCATTGAAACCACAAAGGAAGCTTATAGTCCCACTCAACCTCATTGTCTTGCAAAAGCAAAAACAAAAACAAAAAATCTAATTTAGAACTAAGTTTTCTGTGCATCCATCTAAGTCTCTTCAGACAAATACCATTTTTTCTTCTCATTAAAATTGTTTCCTTTTGTATTTTCAAATTTTCATCTCTCTGATGAAAAAGGGTAAAAACATCACTTGTACAAAAATATTTATAGCAGCCCTGTTTGTGGTGGCAAAGATTTGGAAATCAAGTAAATGTCCTTCAATTGGGGAATGGCTTAGCAAACTGTGGTATATGTATGTTATGAAACACTATTGTTCTATTAGAAACCAGGAGGGATAGGATTTCAGAAAAGCCTGGAGGGATTTGCATGAACTGATGCTGAGTGAGATGAGCAAAACCAGAAAAACACTGTATACCCTAACAGCAACATGGGGGTGATGTTCAACCTTGAAGGACTCACTCATTCCATCAGTGCAACAATCCGGAACAATTTGGGGTTGTCTTCAAAGGAGAGTGCCATCCAGATAAAGAGCCATGGAGTTTGAACAAAATTCAAGGACTATTCCCTTTAATTTAGGAAAAAACCCAGATATCTTATTGTATGATTTTGTTACATTTTAGACTTCTTGTCTCTTCCTTAAGGATATGATTTCTCTCTCATCACACCCAATTTGGATCAAGGAACAACATGGAAACAAAGTAAAGACTGTCAGATTGCTTTCCGTGGGGGCTGGGGGTGGAGGGAGGGAAGTAAGATTGGGGGAAAATCGTAAAACTCAAATAATATCTTTAATAAAAAACAAACAAAAAAACAAACAAAAAATTTCATCTCTCCTAAACTGACTTTTCTGGTAATGTTAGTTCACATGATCTAACCTAAATTTTCTTTAAATGGTTTGAAATGCATTTTACCTAAGTCTACAGCTGAACTATGCCTGAATTTCTTCTCCTCTATTAGAAATTCCAGCAGGGTGTTATAAAAATTCTCCCAGACTTCCCATAACTTCCACCTCAATAGCCAGACTATTAGTGAGAATCAAATCAAGAGGGAAAATTATTCTCTACCTTTTGAAGGACAACATTTCACTAAATTAGTAACTGCTGTCATTTAGGAGGAGAGAGTAGGGGGAAGGAAGGAAGAAAGAAAAGGAGAAGGGGAGGGAGAAGAGAAGGAAAGAGCTTCAGCAGATATCTGCATGATTGAAGTCTCTCATCACTACTACATCGCATCAGATTTGTGATTTGTTTCCAAGACTCCTCATCAATTTTCCTCTTTCGATTTAGGTGGCTTTTAATATACTCCAGTGACAACATCTCTTTTATTTTTCTCTCCTTTGATCATTACTCAACTATTTTCTGGTAGGCTTCCCCATTATAGTTCCTGAATTCTTCACATGACTTTACTTTCTTAATATAAAATACCATCACCCCCTATTATTTATTCTATTTCTTTTGAATTATATATAGCTATCTAGAACAGTGGTCTGGTCATGATCTTCAGTGCACAAAATTTCAGTAATGCCAAAAAGTTACTTTTTCATCTTGTTTGTTGCCTCAAATTTGCTTTTGTGTATAGGTATTTGAGGCTATTCATTGTCCCTTTTCTTGGATATCATCTGCTGTGAACTGGGTGAATCAAAAATGTACTAATTCTTTGTACGTTCTGTCTGTGGTATCTTACTTGGAGAATATTGACTAGTCATCTTCTCCCTTTGTGTTTACTTAAAATCCTATTAATTAGATTTGTAGGATACACAAAACTCCATTCTTATTACCTTCTCTTAATGTTCACAGCCACAACCATGGTTATACACTCATCACCTTTCACTTGGACTATTGCAATAGCTTCTTAATTGATTTCCCTACCTAAAATTTCTCTCCTTTCCAAATGATCCTCCTCTTGGCTGCTCAAACTCTTTTCCTAAAGTACAGATCCTTACTCAATGAAACTGCCTAGTATTTATATTTTATTACACTATGTATGTGTGTGTGTGTGTGTGTGTGTGTGTGTGTGTGTGTGTGTGTGTGTATGTATATGGAAATCCTTATTCCTTGAGGGAAGAGAATGTTTGACTCTTGTATTTATATTTAGTGTTTGGCATGATTTCTGACACCTGATGGGTGCTTGAGAAGTGTTTATTGTTTGGTCATATCTTCAGCAGAAGAATGGTCATATCTTCAACAGAAATAAGGAAGTTATAGAAGAAATAAGGAAGAGGTAGGTTCAGGAGGAAAGACAGTGAATGCCATGTTGGTCATGTGGAAGTCCTATAGTACATTCAGATGAGGAGATGTCCAGTGAATTTGGAGCTTAATAGAGAGAGAGGCAGGGTAGATATCCGGATTTTGGAATCACAAGAATTCAATGTTTCTCTGGATTGTGCATATTTTTGACAGTTAAAGTGAATAATTCTATTCAAGTTGAAAATGTTTTTTACTTTTAAATTTTGGAAAAACAATCAGTTCAAATTCTGACGGGTGACACAACTTTTTTCAAACAAGGCAAATGTTGAGAATTGTTCTATTTGAGTTTAGACATTTATTTTAAGATTTTTGTTATTTTTTAATGGTGAAAGGGGAGACGAGCAAAAAAAGTTGTAAGAAAAAGTTTTACTGATGCCTTTTTTTCAAAAACATGAGTGTAACTTCCTACTAATTCTGCTTCTTCCCAACAATATCCTCCATTCTAATAAATAAGAATTGTGGAGAAAAAATAAACTAACACTTGTTCAAAAATGTTTGTCTCATTTTAAACCTTGAATTGTTCATCTTTTTGACAAGAAGTGGGAGACAGTCATATTAGATTGTGATCTGCTCTTTCTAAAAAATCAACTCTGACAACTATGGTCTGAGAGGTGGCTGTAGCAACAGCATTATTTTAGTTTATGTTAAATTCTGAGACAAAACGAAGTAACTGTAAGTTATTAAACTTTTAACAAAGAAAATTTTATTTTTCCCCCAACAAACTGAGGATATATATAAAGTAGCATTTAGTTTCTTTAAACATAGTCTCCTCATTTCCATTTGGAAATGCTTCTGATCATTGGGGAATGATTCGGTGACTGAAGAGAGTTTCAGGAGTTTACCAAGTCATAGGGATCTAGACTCCATGAGACCAGGGCATTTTATATTCTTATATAGCAAGAAAGTTGAGTTAAAGAACTCTGATCCTAACACAATGAATTTTCCAATGTTGCTGTTAGGGTGTACAATGTTTTTCTGGTTCTGCTCATCTCACTCAGCATCAGTTCATGCAAATCCCTCCAGGCGTCCCTGAATTCCCATCACTCCTGGTTTCTAATAGAAAAATAGTGTTCCATGACATACATATACCACAGTTTGTTTAGACATTCCCCAGTTGAAGGACATTCACTTAATTTCCAATTCTTTAACACCACAAACAGGGCTGCTATAAATATTTTTGTATGAGTGATGTTTTTACCCCTTTTCATAATCTCATCAGGGTATATACCTAGTAGTGGTATTGCACTACTAGGGTATACACATTTTTGTTTTTCTTTGGGTGTAATTTTAAATTGCTTTCCAGAAAGGTTGGATAAGTTCACAACTCCACCAACAATGTATCAATGTCCCAGATTTCCCACATCTTTTCCAATATTGATCGTTGTCCTTTCTGGTCATATTGGCCAGTGTGAGAGGTGTGAGGTCAGAGATGCTTTAATTTACATTTCTCTAATAAGTAGTGATTTAGAGCAATTCTTCATATGACTATGGATAACTTTGATTTCCTCATCTGTAAATTCCCTTTGCATATCCTTTGACTATCTGTCAATTGGAAAATGACTTGTTTTTTGTTTTGTATTTTCTCTGTATATTTTAGAAATGTTCTCTATATAGTTTAGAAATGAATCCTTTGTCAGAAATATTAGTTGTAAAAATTGTTTCTCAATTTACTACATTTCTTTTGAACTTGGTTACAGTGGTTTTGTCTGTGCAAAAGTTTTTTTAATTTAATGTAATCAAAATTGTCTAGTATTTTTTTTTAAAGATGTTCTCCATCTCTTCCTTGGTCATAAACTCTTTCCCTTTCCATATAAATGACAGGTAAACTATTCCTTCAGTTCCTGTTTTGCTTATAATATTGTTTTTTTATGTCCAAATCCATATCCATTTTCATCTTACCTTGGTATATGGTATGAGATGTTGGTCTAGTCCAAGTTTCTTCCATACCACCTTCCAATTTTTCCAGCAGTTTTTATTAGAGAGTTTTTATCCCAATAGTTGGACTCCTTGGGTTTATCAAACAGCAAATTACTATAATCATTTCCTGTTATTGCGCCTAGTCTATTCCACTGATCCACCACTCTATTTCTTAGCCAATACCAGACAGTTTTGATGACTGACTCTATATAATATAATATAATGTGATATGATATGATATATAATACAATACAATACAATACAACACAATATAATATAATTAATATAATGTAATATCATATCATATCATAATATAATACAATATCATATCATATCACACCACATCATATCATATCATATCAACCACCTTCTTTTGTACTTTTTTTTCATTGAATCCCTGGAAATTCTTGACTTTTTATTTCTTCATATGAATTTACTTACAATTTTTTCTAACTCCTTAAAGTAATTTTTTGTTATTCTGATTGGTAGGGCACTAAACAGATACTTAAGGTTTGGTAGAATTGTCCTTTTTATTATATTAGCTCAACCTATCCATGAGCAGTTGATGTTTGCCCTGGTATTTAAATTTTATTTTATTTGTGTGAGAAGTGCTTTGTAATTGTTTTCAAAAGTTTTTGAGTTTGCCTTGGCAGGTAGACTCCCAGGTATTTTATATTGTCTGAGGTTAATTTGAATGAGACTTCACTTTCTAGTTGCTTCTCCTGTATCTTTCTATTCATATATAGAAAAGTCAAGAACTTATGAGGGTTTATTTTATATCCTGTGACTTTGCTAAAGTTGCTAATTATTTCTAGTAGTTTTTAAGATGACTTTTGGGGATTCTCTAGGTATACCATTATGTCATCTGCAATGAGTGAGAGTTTTGTCTCTTGCTTCCCAATTCTAATTCCTTCAATTTCTTTTTTTTCTCTTATTGTTGAAGCTAACATTTCTAATACAATATTGAATAGAGTGGTGATAATGGGAATTCTTGTTTCACCCCTGATCTTATTGGGAATGCCTCTAACCTATCCCCATTGCATATAATACTTGTTTATGGTTTCAGATAGATACTGGTTATTATTCTAAGGAACAATTCATTTATTCCTATATTCTCTAGTGTTTTTAGTAGGAATGGGTGCTGTATTTTGTCAAAAGCTTTTTCAAAATATATTGATATGATCATATGATTTCTGATAGGTATGTTATTGATATAATTAAGTATACTAACAGTTTTCCTAATATTGAACCAGCCCTGCATTCTTGGGATAAGGCGTACTTGATCATAATGTTTTATCCTAGTGATAACTTGTTGTAATCTTTTTGGTAAATTTTATTTAAGATATTGGCATCTATATTTATCAGGGAACTAGGTCTATAATTTTCTTGCTCTGTTTTAACTCTTTCTAGTTTAGTTGTCAGCACCATATTGGTGTCATAGAAAGAGTTAGGCAGAGTTCCATCTTCCTCTATTTTTCCAAAGAGTTTACATAGAATTGGAACCAATTGTTCCTTAAATGTTTGGTAGAATTCACTTGTGAATCCATCAGGCCCTGGAGATTTTTTTCTTAGGGAGTTCAATGATGGCTTGTTAAATTTCTTTTTCTGAGATAGGGTAATTTAGGTAATTCATTTAATTTCATTTAATTTGGGCAACTTATATTTTTGCAAATATTCATTCATTTCACTTAGATTTTCAAATTTATTGGCATAGAGTTGGGCAAAATAATTCTGAATTATTACTTTTTTCTTTCTTTTTTTTTAAGGTTTTTGCAAGGCAAATGGGGTTAAGTGGCTTGTCCAAGGCCACACAGCTAGGTAATTATTAAGTGTCTGAGACCGGATTTGAACCCAGGTACTCCTGACTCCCAGCCCGGTGCTTTATCCACTGCACCACCTAGCCACCCCACTGTGCCACCTAGCTGCCCCAAATTATTAATTTAATTTCCTCCGCATTGGTGGTAAGTTCACCTTTTTTTATTTATGATACTAGCAATTTTGTTTTCTTATTTCTTTTTTTAAGTCAAATTGACCAGAGGTTAATCAATTTTATTGTTTTTTCATAAAACCAACTCTTGGTTTTATTTATTTGTTCAATAGTTTTCATGGTTTTTATTTTATTAATTTCTCCTTTAATTTTGAGAATTTCTAATTTGGTATTTAATTGGGGGTTTTTAATTTGTTTTTTTCTCTAAGTTTTTTAGTTGTATATTTAGTTCATTGATTTCCTCTTTCTCTAATTTATTCATGTAAGCATTTCATGATATAATATATCCCCTGACAGATGCCTTGAGTGTATCCCATAGGTTTTGGTAAATTATTTCATTATTTTCATTATCCAGGATGAAGTAATTATTTCTATAATTTCTTGTTTGATCCACTCATTCTTTAAAATGAGGTTATTTAGTTTCCAATTAGTTCTGGGTTTATAGCTCCATGGTCCAATATTGCATATGATTTTTATTGCATTATGATCTGAGAAAGATGTATTCACTATTTCTGCCTTTCTGCAATTGATAATTATTTTTATGCCCTAGTACATGGTCAATTTTTGTGTAAGTGCCATGTATTGCAGAATAAAAAAAATATATTCTTTTCTATCCCCATTCAATTTCTCCATAAGTCTTTTATAGCTAAGTTTTCTAATGATCTATTTACCTCCCTAACTTCCTTCTTTTTTTACTTTATGGTTAGACTTATCTAAATCTGAAAGCCAGAGGTTGATGTCTCCCACTAGTAGAGTTTTTCTGTCTATGTCTTCCTGTAACTCCTTCAACTTCTCTAAGAATTTGGATATTATACCACAGGGTGCATACATATTTAGTATTGAAATTACTTTATTGTCTATGGTACCTTTTAGGAGGATATTATTTCCTTCCTTATTTCTTTTAATGCTATCTATTTTTTCAACTGCTTTGTCTGAGATAAGGATTGCAACTCCAACTTTTTTCACTTCAGCTGAAGCAAAATATGTTTTACTCCAACCTTTTACCTTTACTCAAATGAGTTTCTTTTAAACAGCATATTGTAGGATTCTGGTTTTTAATACCCTCTGCTTTTCACTTACATTTTAAGGGAGAGTTCATCCCATTCACATTCAAAGTTGTAATTACTAACTCTTTATTGCCCTCCATGCTATCTTCCCTCTGTTTGTATTTTTCCCCTTCTTTTCCCTTTATACATATTCTCCAGTATTTTGTTTCTGAATCCTGCCCCCTTTAGTGTGTTTACCCTCCTGTATCCACTCCCTCCCCTTTCTTTTCCCTTTCCCTTTTTCCCTTCCCTTCCTTCTGTTAGTTCTCCTTTTTCTCCCCCTTCCCTGTCTCTGTCCCCCCTCCCTTTCCCCCTTTTAATACTTGAAAGGTAAGATGTTTTTAAGTTAACTGAGTGTGTGTGTAAGTTAAATTTAAGCCAAGTTTGATGAAAGGAAGATTCAGGTGTTTCTCATCTCCTCTCTTCTTCTCCTGTATCACCATAGGTCTTTTGTACCTCTTAATGTAATTAGTTTTACCTCATTCGTTCCCTTCCCTCTTCCCATCTCCTTCCTGTCCCCTCCTTTTATTTTTATTTTTTGCAAGGCAATGGGGTTAAGTGACTTGCCCAAGGCCTCACAGCTAGGTAACTATTAAGTATCTGAGGCTGAATTTGAACTCAGGTACTCCTGACTCCAAGGCCAGTGCTCTATCCACTGTGCCACCTAGTCACCCCCTGTACCCCTTTTTAAGGAGGAACTGATTTTAAATCATTCTATCTGAGTCATAGAAAATCCTGAGTATCCATCATTTCTGGCTAAGTATATTCTTTCTAATAGAGTTACAATTCTTGAGAGTTATTAGAGTCTTTCTCCCAAGTAGGGTTATAGCCAGCTTCATCCCACTGATTAATAGTCTCATGCATAAGTCATGAGTGTCCATCATTTCTGTCTAAGTATATTCTCTCTGCTAGAGTTATAATTCTTAAGAGTTATGAGACTTTTTCCCATGCTGGGATATAACCTGTTTCATCTTATTGGATAGCAGTTTTTGTTTTCTTTACCCCACCTTTTTTTTTAACCATTTTATGTGTGTCTTGAGTTTCCCATTTGATGTCCATATTTTCTATTTAGCTCTGGTCTTTTCATCAGGAAATGTTGGAGTTAACCATTTAATTAAATGTCCTTCTTTTCCCCTGGAAGAGAAGGCTCAGCTTTGCCAGTTCCCTTGCTCTTTGGAATATTTCATTCCAGGACCTTCAATCCCTTTTAATGTTGATGCAGCCAGGTCCTGTGTAATCCTTACTGTGACTCCTTGGTATTTTAATTGTTACTTTTTGGCTGCTTGCAGGATTTTCTCTTTTATCTGATAATTCTGGAATTTGACCACAACATTCCTTAGTGTTTTCATTTTAGGATTTCTTTCTGAAGAATATCAATGTATTCTTTCAATAACTACTTTGCCCTCTGGTCCCATGATATCATGGCAGTTTTCCATCACTAAATGCTGTGATATTAAATCCGGGTTTTTTTTTCTCTTCCATGTTTTCAGGAAATCCTATAATTCTCAGGTTGTCCCTTCTTGATTGGTTCTCATGGTCAGTGGTTTTGCTGATGAGGTACTTTATATTTTCTTCTATTTTTTTTTTTGATCTTTTGGTTTTGTTTAACAGAATATTTTTGCCTCATGAAGTCATTAGGTTCTTCCAATTCCTTTCTTTTTTTTTAGAGAAGAATTTTTTCATTTATCTTTTGCAATTCCTTTTCCAATTGGTCAATTCTATTTTTGAAGGAATTTTCCATTTGCGCAAGTGTAGTTTTGAGACAATTATCTTCTTTTTATATTTGTCCAGTTGTATTTTCCAAGGATTTGTTTTCTTGTTGCAAGATGTTAATTTCCTCTTGTAACCTTGTAATTTTCTCTTGAGTTTCCTTTCCCAATTTTTCCAATCTAGTTTTAAACTTTTTCCTGATTTCTTCAAGGAAGTCTTTCTGGGTTGGAGACCAATTCATATTCTCCTCAGTAGTGCTAGATCTCTCTAGGTTATAATCTGTCGCTACTAAGTATTTCTCCATGGGTCCCCCTTTTCATTGGCTTTTCTTCATTTTCCTAGGATCTTGTGTTGGGGGAGGGACTGACTCAGAGGTTTGCTTTTGAAAACCCTAAAGATTTTGTTCACTTGGTTTAGTAATTTCAAGGGCCAGATGGCAGGGGGTGCTGGTTACTTTCTCTGGAGTGATTGAGGCCCTCTCCCAATCCTGGAGGGAATGAGGAGGGGGTGAGGAGGGAATGAGGAGGGGAAGCAGGGTTTGAGTTGACCTTGAACTATTGGCTGGAAGCCAATCTCCCTTTCAGTGGAATGTGCTTCATAGTCCACACCTAAGCCTGAGGGGGTGGGGGTGGGGTGCGGTTATAGCTTGTTCCTGGAAGAATGCTCTGCTGCAAATATGGGGCTCAGTTTCTACACTGAGCTGGGTGATCTCCAGGTGTGCAGTCCTCCCCTTCTCCTGGCCAAAGACTATGCAGCTAAAGTTGATCCTTGACCTGCCACTCACCAAAGTCTCTTTGGCTAATGCAGGTCCTCTGGCTTCCCCCTGCTGCTGTCCCAGTACTGGCCCTCTGGTCTCCAATCCCAGTTCACCCACAGTACCCTGAGACAGAATTTGTTGTTCTCCTCCTAGCTTCTTTTTCTGGGTTTTGTCAATCGAGTTTCAAAACCTCAAAAGAGGTTTCTTTCATGTTATTTTTGAGGGGATACCAGGAGCACTTAACACAGTGCCTGTCTTCTCTCTGCCATCTTGGCTGGAAATTGCCATTACTCTTGACATAAGCGTTATTATTTGCTCTAGCTTCAAATTTTATCAATAGCAAATCTTTATCAGGTTTTCTGGGGCAATGAGAATAACTACAGAATTAAACCCACCCTATTCTAAATTAGGTAGGAAATGGGGTCAAAGAATCTATTCTAGGAGTTTTCCTCCTGGAATGGTTTGGTGGACAAAGCCAAAATTATTTTCAGAATTATGACTGTCATTGCTCATGTCTTTCTACATGAATTTTACCTCTATAACCTCATTTGAGACTGTCTGAATTCTGAATAGGCAACTCAGGGCACTGGCAGAAAAGATGAAGCTTCAATAATATGCAGGACTCATATGTGCAATTTAGTGTATGAAATTGCACTGACAAGATTATATTGGAGACCTGTTGTGCCTTGGTAAACTGAAATACATGCTGGATCAACCTAGATCAGAGGTGTTATATTAGATAGGACTTTTGGGAGACTATGTCTAAACAAAGTCAGAAAATCATACCAGTTTTAAAAGCCTGCAAATACAATTAAAGATGCTTCCTCTTTTTTTCTTTTAAGGTTTTTGCAAGGCAGCGGAGTTAAGTGGCTTGCCCAAGGCCACACAGCTAAGTAATTATTAAGTTTCTGAGGCCGGATTTGAACTCAGGTACTCCTGACTCCAGGGCTGGTGCTCTATCCACTGCACCACCTAGCTGCCCCAAGCTGTTCCCTCTTAATTGGCAGAGGGTCCACCTGAAATGTGCCTGTTATAGAATCATCTTGATTAGTAAATGATTATAGTTACATGTAGAGAAGAAGAATATTTACTTTTACTTTTAAATTACACTTAGCACAAGTAGAATTGTCTTGGGTCTTGAACTTAAAAGATCCAAATGACAATGGTGCATATTTCTCTGTTTTCCAGTTTGCAAAGAGCTTTACATATAACAACCTTTTTGAAAAGGTAGGGCAAGTATCATTTTCCTGAAATCCACAGAGGAAGAAAGGCTATAGTAAGTAGCATGATGGAGGAAGAACTATCCTTAAATTCAGGTAGACTTGGGTTCGACCCTGGCAAGTCATTTAATTTCTCAGTGATCTGGGGCAGCTCTCTAAGATTATAAATTACAGACAGGTTGTCAGGCGACATTAGTAGACATTATTTCTTTCATCAAGTCAATGACAACAAAAATTCCATAGATGAAGAAACAGATGATTAGAAAAATTAACTACCTTCCAAGTATTTAGCATGGTAGAGACTCTTAATAAATGCTTGTTGAATGTACCAAGGTTCACCCAGCTAGTACTGACAGAATCAGGACAGAAACCTTGGTTTTCTGACTTCACATTCAATGTTCTTTTTATTCTAACCTGTTGCATACTTCTTTAGCAGAGCACCTTGTTTATTAAGAAAGAAAACAATATCTCTGTCTTCATCCATTAGGATAGAAGATACAGCAACAGCTACAAGTTACAGATACATTTTTGGGAAAATAAGAGGAAGTAAGAATGGAATGAGCTTTCATTTGAGGTATTGGGTTTATCATCATTGATAATGATGTTTGTCCTTCTTTCTCAAAGAAGACTGAGACATCAGGGACAAACACATGACAAACACATGATTTCAATTTGAGTGAGGGGATGCTGTGCTAAGTTACCAGTCTCAGGTTCTCCTCCAGAGCCATCTGGAACCAGTGGCCAGAAAGGAGATGTTTCTGGATGCATGACAATCAGGGTTAAGTGACTTTCCCAAGGTCGCACAGCTAGTTAAGTGTCAGTTCTCTGAGACTGAATTCAAACTGCGGCCCTCTTGAGTCCAAGGCCATCACTGAATGTCATTGCTGAATAACAGGCAGACATATAGTGGTGACTTGTGTCTTAGTTAGGGGTTGGAGCAGACTTATTTCTTATTTATTTTCAGAGTTGTGGTGAGGAAAGTGCTTTGCAAATCTTAAAGTGATTAAAAAAGTGTGAATTATGATTATTATGATGGTGATAATATTATCATTAGATGATCAACAAAGTGTTATCACTATTAATTAGTGTTACACTCTATAACTGTACATTTGAAAAAAAACTGAATTTCAAAAGCAATGCTTTATATTTGCATTAAATTCATCTATCTTTCACTTAGTGAACATAAAGTATTTAGAAGATATGATCTGTTAGACAAAGGAGAGGAGCCTGAGCTATGCCTTTTATTAATTATGCCTTTTATCTTTCATCTCTTTTGTAAAATACCAAGATTGAACTTGGAGTAAGGTTTCAAATTCTCAGCTTTCAAATTTCTTCAAATTTCAAATTTCAAACATTCACTCACTGCTAGCATATCACTATTTCACTATTTCTCCCAGTCTCATTATTCCCATCTTCAAAATGAAAACAAAAATGTTTATAATACTTACTGACTTTTTAAGGGAAGTGGTTTTAAAATGAGAAATTTCTATTGAAATGTGAGCTCTTATTATTTTTCTGGGAATATTTGAAGTATCCTCTGTCAAAGTAGATTGGCAATTGTTTTACATTTTTCAATGCTAGAGGTCTTCCTGGATCAATAAGTAGTTATGTGATTAGCCCAGGGTCATATAACCAGTTTCTGGCAGTGACAAGATTTGAGTTAGTTATGTTTTGGATTCAGAAATATGCGTGCTATCCACTGACATATGACATTTATTATATATATATATATTTTTGAAGCAATCAGGGTTAAGAGACTTGCCCAGTGAACACAGCTAATAAGTGTCTGAGGCTGAATTTTAATTGAGATCCTTCTGATTCTAGGACCATTGTTCTATTCATTGCACCACCTAGCTGTCCTGACATTTATTATTGATTGATTATTGATTATTATTATTATTATTATTAATGATGATAACTTCAGAGATGGGCAAAGTGAAACACTTGGAGAAAGACCTGTTTGTAGTTGTTTAAAATAGTACTTATGAAATCTAAAAATAAAATCTCATACCTTGTGTCTTCCTTGTCAAAAAAATTATCTATGTGTCTTTTATAACTATTTATCTGTTATTAATTAATGGGACACCAAACCTCTTAGGTAGATTTGAGAAATGCAGAGTTTTCTTTTGTATTCAAAAAACCCCAGTAATTTGATATTGTTTTTGGTAAATCATTCCAATTTTCTGATTTTTTTTTCCAGTTTTCATCAAAATATCTGTACTCATATAGCCATAAAGAGTTACTAAACAGCAATGCATAGTCTCTGCTTCCTGGCATTAATTCTAATTAGGTAAGGAACAATTATTCAAGGAGTTGATAACTTATATTCTGCCATGGTATTCTTTTTCATTTAACAAAAATGAGTGCTGACAACTGATCCAAGAAACTTTGAGATTTAATGGAATAAAATAACTATATATTCCTTTAATCTAAATTATTGGGACTATACATGTTTGTTAGAATAAAAACAATTCAAATGCATTCTTGGTTTCCACTTTATTTAGAATGAGTGGACCTGTGTAACAACAATATGCAACTGTGAACTCAGAGGACTTCAAAAGCAAACATCTAATATGCAGATAGTTTACTATAACTGGGGTTAACTGAAAATTCAGGCATATAAATAAAGACCATTAAAAACATTATGCTGCAGCTCTCCTTGAGGAAGCTGGGGATTTAATCAAATGGTTTGACAAGATTTTCCCTGAATTGATTTTCCTTTGTGAGTATAAATGACTCTTCTCTTTCCTTTGATGGCAATTCAAACCTTGAATTATCCAGAGATTTGCCACCTTAACCTGTTATTTCTACTTCTGCAGAGATTTTCCACAACTGAAAGGTACAAAATGACTGGATGTTAAATTTCACTCTGTTACTTTAGTCTGATTTTTAGTTCTCTGTTCAGGATGAAAGGTTACCCTTTCATTTAATAGAATGTGTTTCACATTTTCAGATGGTGCCCCAATGTATAATTTTTCTTTTACTTTGTGAATGAAAATTTCATCTTATCTAATAATTGATTGTAGTAACAAAGCCAGATAAGATATTGTATTAAGTTAAGATCCTTCTGTTAATACTTTACACAATTTCTTCTTTCCATTTGCAGGGAAGAGATGAAACCCTGAAAGCGTCTTCTTTTATCTTGGGTTAGGAACTTTGATTTTGCATGCTTTTGTGAACTTCTAACTCTCTTCATCTCATTTCTTTTGATTAAAATTCTGTACCAGTATAAATTTTCTTTCCTCCCTAGAATTCTGCTGACATTTAGGAATGTTATCAGTATTATTTTAAAAACTAAAATTATTTATTTATTTTTCCAACTTCATATAAAGATAGTTTTTAACATTCATTTTTTTGTAAGATTTTTGAGTTCCACACTTTTCTCCATCCTTCCCTTCTTTCACCCCCCCTACCCTTAACAGTGGGTAATCTTGTATGGGTTGTACATGTATAATTATGTTAAGCATATTTCCATATTAATCTTGTTATGAAAGAAGAATCAGAACCAAAAAGAGAAAAAATCATGGGAGGAGAAAAAAAATAATAATACATAAAGCAAATTTTAGAAATTGAAAATAGTATGCTTTGATCTGCATTGGGACTCCATAGTTCCTTCTCTGGATATGGAGGGTAGTTTCTTTTCTTTTCTTTTCTTTTTTCTTTTTGAATTATAAAGGTTTTATTTATTTGGAGTTTTACAATTTTTCCCCTAACCTTACTTCCCTCCCCCAACCCCCCACAGAAGGCAATTTGCCAGTCTTTACATTGTTTCCATGGTATACACTGATCCAAATTGAATGTGATGAGAGAGAAATCATATCTTTAAGAAAGAAACATAAAGTATAAGAGATAGCAAGATCAGACAATAAGATATCAGTTTTTCCCCCTAAATTAAAGTTAATAGTCCTTGGTATTTGTTCAAACTCCCCAGTTCTTTCTCTGGATACAGATGGCATTCTCCATTGCAGACAGCCCCAAATTGTCCCTGATTATTGTATGGTCATTCCAATGACCAAGTCCATCAAGGTTGATCATCGCTCCCATGTTGCTGTTAGGTTGTACAGTGTTTTTCTGGTTCTACTCATCTCACTCAGCATCAGTTCATTCAAATCCCCCTGGAGGGTATTTTCCATCACAAATCCTTTAGAATTGTTTTTGATTATAGAACTGCTAAGAAGAGAAGTCTGTCAAATTGATCATCATACAATGATGCTATTAGTATGTATTGGTTTTGTTCATTTTACTTAGCATCAGTTCATGCAAGTCTTTTCCAGGCTTTTCTGCAGTCTGGCCTGTCATGATTTCTTATAGAACAATAGTACTCCATCTTGTTCATATACCACAATTTGTTCAGCCATTCCTCAACTGATGGGTATCCCTTCAATTTCCAATTCTTTGCTGCTATAAAAAGAACTGCTATAAATATTTTTGTACAAATGAGTTTTTCCTCTTTTTTATGAGCTCTTTGGGATACTGACCTAGTTAGTACTATTGTTGGATCAAAAAGTATGTATAGTTTTATTGCCTTTTGGGCAGTGATTCCAAATTGGATCAGTTCACAATACCATCAATGCATTTATATCTCAGTTTTCCCATTTTTACTTGCAACATTGATTGTTTTCTTTATTGGCATATCAACCAATGTATAGGTGTAAAGTGGTAGTGAAGAGTTGTTTTAATTTGCATTCACTAATCAATAATGATTTAGAGCATTGCTTCCTTCGACAATAGAGAGCTTTAATTTCTTCTCCTGAAAATTGACTGTTCATATCCTTTGGCCATTTATCAACTGGGAAATGACCTGTCTTCTTATAAATTCGATGCAGTTCTCTATATATTTTAGCATTGGTACTATTTATGCAAAACTTTTTTTAATGTAATCAAAATTTTCCATTTTGCATATTAAATGTTCTCTAACTCTTATTTGGTCATAAACTCCTCCCCTTTCTATAGATCTGACAGATAAACTATTTTTTCTTCTCCTCATTGCCTTATGTTACCCCTTTCTGTCTAATTCTTTACTCATTTAGACCTAATCTTGGTATAGGGGTTATTATTATTTTTAGCCAAAAATTTTTAATTTATTTTTGAGAGAAATGGGAGGCCCCAAGGGGAGGCCTTGGTAGAAGGTAGTAGGAATGGAAGCAGTGAGAACCAACCCTCCTCCTTTCACAGGAGAGAAGAAATAAAATAAATATGAAATGACCTTGAAAAAGACCTGTTTACTTATGGAAACTGACTTCAGAAGGACTATGGCGGATTATTGTAAAATAGTTCCATTTTCATGTTCTCACTATTTCTCACAAAAGAAATAGTATAGAAGTGAACTAAAATTTTGTTATGCTCAATAATATATCAGTCACATGGGGACAAATTTGCATTTTTCTATATACCCTTTATAGCAGGACAGATGGTATTTGAGTGTACCAGTGAGGGAATATAGAATTTTCCTCCATGAGAGTCTTTTTAAAAAAATTATATTTTAAATTTATTTTTATTTATTTAAGGCACACAGCTAGGCAATTATTAAGTGTCTGAAGTCAGATTTGGACTCAGGTCTTCCTGACTCCAGTGCTGGCATTCTATCCACTGGGCCACCTAGCTGCCCACTCTGAGACTCTTTAAAAATAAAGAGATCTTTCTCTACTAAAGTTGCTTAAGAGCAATCTTTTTTGAAGGAAGATAGTTGAACTACATAAATTCTCATTTCTTTGATTCTTAATACTGTTTGTATTGCATCTTTATCATTTTTAGAGAAAAAAAGGACCCTAAAGATCATTTAGTCATGGGTTGCATAGTCATAGCTGAAAGTGACTTTAAGAAATCATCTAGTCCATCTAACTTTATAGGTGAGGAAATGAGAGATTATGATTTGTCCAAGACCATTCTCTGTCAAAGACAGAGGTAATGACAGGTTTTAAGAGGTGATAGCATCATAATTTTAAAAATAATATTTTATTTTTTCCCCAATTACATATAAAATAATTTAAAAAATTTTTTTGAAAAGATGGAGTTTAAGTGACTTACCCAGGATAACACAACTAGTAAATGTCTCTATTATAAAAGTGCTCTATTGAATGTTTCACCTAGCTTCTACTTAAAATTTTTTAAAAGTTTGATTTCCAAACTTTTTCCCCTCTTCCTTTTCTTCCTTCCTTGCTCTCTGAGAGGGTGAGTGATTTGATAAAGATTATACTTGTGGAATTATGCAAAGCATATTTACAAATTAGTCATGTTTTAAAAGAAAACAGACAAAACAAAACCTAATAAAATGTGAAAAATAACATTCTTTGATCTCCATTCATACACCATCAGTTCTTTCTCTGGAGGTGGACAACTTTTTTTTTTTATCATGAGTCCTTTGGAACTATAGTAGTATAAATTAAAAAAAAAATCAGACCTGTGATATCATTGGTGTAGAGAATTATCACTTTGGAAATCCCCTCTATTGGTGCATATCAGCATTTCTAATTTATGGTCTTAAAGAG
Organism: Macrotis lagotis; assembly: GCF_037893015.1. Classification (NCBI taxonomy): domain Eukaryota; kingdom Metazoa; phylum Chordata; class Mammalia; order Peramelemorphia; family Peramelidae; genus Macrotis; species Macrotis lagotis. Next base: position 215,127,471 of record NC_133663.1, read on the forward strand.
TTAAATGGGAAAGGGGACACTGATCATAGAATGATAGATTTAGAGATGGAAGAGAACTTAGAGGTTCTTTAGTCCAGTCCTTTCATTTTATAGATGGCATGCTAACTCTTTGGACTTTAACCTAAATCTGGTGCTAGATATAGAGTTAAGAAGACCTGAGTTGAAATCTATCATTAAGACATATACTATCTGTGTGATCCTAGACAAGTCACTTGACCTCTCTCTGTTTGCCTTAATCTTCTCATCAATAAAATGACCCACTTCTAATTGTTGTAACAATATTTGTAAAGTACTTTACAAACATTAAAGTACTATGTGAATATTCACTACTAATTAGCAGGAAAATAATATCAGCAATAAAAACTGCTTACATTTTTGAAGCATTTCACTATTTTCAAAGCACTTTTAACATTAATCATTTCATTTAATTTTCATAACAATCTTGTGAGGCATGAAGGACAAGACAGTTATTATATTGGTATTTAAATAAGAATATTAAGAAAACTGAAATTCACAGAATTTTGGTTATAAGGTCAAGGAGTTAGTAAAAGGTATTGCCAGTATAAATGTCTCCCCCTACTTTCTTTATTTGTGTTGGCTTAAGAAAATAATTAGGGTAGCTCAATGAACTCCCTATGTATGTATCCCTTTATGTATGACTCAGTCTCACATGTTCCTTATATCTGAATGAAAGACTATTGGACTTGGTTGATCTGTAAAATCTGGACCAAATATATCTTTTGTCATTTTTTACCTGTGGAGGCAAATCATTTTAACCACTCAAAGCAAAGACATTGGTATATTAAGCAGCAATAAAGATTTCCTTCTTAACCTTTGAGTTCACTCTTCCATTAACATATGGCACACCAATGGAAAGAGTAGATCTACATAGGGAATAAATTTGACCATGGCTCATATGTGGGAAAAAACTCCTGTGTCCCATCCACATATTCCATCCATGACTAAGTATATTCATAGAGTGATACCTTTGTAGTAAACATATGCAGCCAATACATAGGAGTGAAGGAGTCTCTGATATTGTAGGGATGCCAACAGTTTCTAATTATATCCTTTCTCAAATTCCTGCTCCCACCAGGCCTGTTTTCCACAGATCACAGAGGCACCATGAAGGCCATTACTCATCAGAATGATGCTATTACCCACATATTCTTCAAACTTTGATTCACTGTGCTCAAAATCTCTACAGCAAGATGTGCCTTTATTGTAGTCTTTGCTATTTTTAACTTCTGAATCAGTTAAAATATTCAGATATCTTTTCCTCAGAAAAGAAAAAGGATAAATATTGCATTTTTCTGACTCTTTTAAAAAGGGTAAAAATCCTGTCCCAGGAGAAGCAAAATACTGCTTCTTAGGTTCTCCTGCCTTTTTCCTTCAGTTTCGACTCCTGAAGCCCTTCAGCATGGCATAGTCAAAAAGATGATGAATTTATATTTGGTTTTGAATTCTGCCTTAGCCATTTACTAAATTTATTTACCTAAAAGAGTTAATCTCTCTGAACTCCATTTCCCTAATTTATAATATATTGGCATAGGACTAGCTAGATGAATTCAAAGGCTCCTTCCAACTGATTCCATAATCTCTTCAATAGGAAAATTTTAGTCCTAGAAGACAAGTCTTTTAAAACAAAGATGAGTACCCTCTTAACTAGCTGCTGCCCTTTGGTTCATCTGATTGATGCTCAATTATCCACACATCTTCAAACAGCATTTCTTTTTACTGGTCTTTTTAGAGAAGGTCTTGAAACATTTGATCACATATCTCACTCAATTTTATGGTGAACACATTTATTTCCCACATTTTCCCTCACTAAAGACCAGGTTATATGTACCAGTTAATGGTTGTTTCCTTATTAAGTATTCTGTGATTCCAGGTTCTGCAGTTTTCTAAACTCAAATTACTGCCATTATCCCATATGAGTATGTGGAAAAACCAATCCCATAGACAAACTGAGTCCAAATGGCAAGAGCATCGACTTTGCTATCTGCTTAGTCAACTACTCCCCCCCCCCCCATATAACTAAAGCCAGCTCAAAGCTCAGAGAAGCTTATTATACAGAATATTACAAAAGCCTTATTGAAATTTTAATCTATCAAAGCTTAAAACTAAACACTAGACTTTGGGTATATTTTATATATACATAACAAGCTTATATAATATTACATAAAATAGGCTATACCACTGGCAACTATCAGCTTCAATCTTCTTTTGTTGGTACTTTCTGAACATGACTCAGAATTTCAGGTCTTCTGTCTTCAAAATTTACCTGTCTTTCAGCTCATTGAGTCTAAGGTAACTTAATAGGCATCTTACGCCTCAGCTGCCCATGATTCATTATGCACTTCTTTGGTTAATTTTCCCAATCATTTTATTGCTTTGGCATGATAAATCAACTAGTTCTAAGAGGGAATTTCTCTATGCCCAGAGACAAGCTCTTTGATGGTCTTTGGGTAGAAGAAGTAATGATGATGATGATGATGATGATAAATCATATATCAATAATAATATTTCATATTTCAGGCAGTTTGGGATAGTGGGTATGGCACTGGACTAGATATAGAAAACTCAAATTCTGCTTTGCCACTTATCACTCAGTCTGTTTTCTTTCCTACAAAAAGAGGTACAATTACAATTTTACTTTTTCTGCCTAACAGGTAGGAACCCCCTCATACTCTTTCACAGGGTTGTTGTAAGGATAAAATGTGCTTTAGAATATAAATCATTATACAATTGGCATATATTGGGAAATAGGAAAGGTCATAAAGGAAAAGGAGATAGTGATGTGGAGGGGAATAGAAGGCTATTGTTGGTACTTGAGGTCTTTTGGTTTGTCTCCCTGTCTCATATCTCCCCATCCTAGTTCATTTCTACTCAGCTGTCAAAATTGTCTTCTTCAATACCTTGTTCTTTCCCATCCTCAATAGTCAATCAATTGTCAAATCTTGTCATTTCTGCTTTTATAACGTCTCATATTTGTCTTCTCTCCTCTGACATTGCAACCACCCTGCAATATCATCTCATGCCTGAAGCATTGCAGTAGTCAACTAGTTGGTCTCTCTGCTTCAAGTCTCTCCCTATCCTGTCCATCCTCTACCAACTGTCAAATTATTTTCATGAAGTATAGATCTAATCGCCTCACCCTATTACATCTAGGATCAAATATAAAATCTTGTTTTTATTTTAAAGTCCTTCATAATCAGGACCTTCCTACATTTTTAGTCTTTCTATATTTTATGCCTCTCCATACATACTCCAAGATCCTTTTTACTTATCTCTGTCTCCTGATTTCCTTCAAGTCCCAGCTAAAGTCTCTCTCCTCAAGAAGCCTTAAGTTCAAATGACATCCTTAGAAGTGGAGGTTACTTTTACCAGCCTTTTTCACTCATAAAGGTAACACCAGCTTGGTGACTGCAGTGACCCTGGTTTTCCTCAGGATCTGAGTTCACATTCTACTCAGTCCTCCAAATGCTTGAAGACAGTTACAGTGTGGGAAATAAATGTGTTCACCATAAAATAAAGTGTATGTTATGAGTGTATGATCATGGACAAATCACTTTTTCTCTCAGTCTCAGTTTCTTCATCTATAAAATGGCCTGTAAGATGCCTTCATGCTCTAAAACTATGAGAACCTTATGGTAATTTTTGTGAAATGCTATCCCACATTTTTAATTCAGTGGTAGTTTTTATTTACACATATTTGATGCATTCTAAAAGTCTTATAGCAAAACCAATTTTTATGTTTATCAGTTCTTTTCATGTTTTTCAATGTCCAGTGATGGTACTTTCATTGATAGTTTATAAATATCAAAATCCAGAGGACAGTCTCACTACTAAAGATATACATTGTATTTATATTAGCATTTTAACTCATTCATCACCTAATTTCTTTCAGATCTCTGACTGCATTATTATTCACAATATGATTATAGATTATATAGCAATTGTGTACTATTCCAGTACACGATCTCACTCTGCAGCACTGCATTTATTTGTCTAATTCTTTTCCCCTGGAGAATTTTAGTGTTCTGTGAATTATTTCAAACTCAAAACATTTAACATCAGTAAACTGAAAACAAGGTAAGGACTGATTGTGAAGAGAGTGCAAGTGTTGAAAAATTAAAAAAAAAGAAGAAAAAAACAGGGAAAAATATGAGGACTAGACAATGGTAAACTCATTTCAAGCACATAGTAAATCAACCTAGGATCATGGAAGATAAGTCCAGATAATATTGATGGTCTGAAAAAGACAAGGAGTTATGTCAGGATGTCCCATGAGACCTTTAGGAATTGATTTAATGATTACTGCACCAGAGCTACATCCCAGAATCTAGGGAAAAATCTGGACTTAATAAGCCAGCAACCACTCTTGCAAGAGGTGTCTAAGGCAATTCTATGTTATAGATAGGGTTCAATTTTGGGAGCTTGCAGAAAGTCAAAATTAAGGTCTTCTTCAATTCTAAGTAGTAGAGTCCAAAATAGATTTTAATGACCTTCAAGGTATGATGGGAGTTGACAAAAACAACTCAAATAGTAGGCAATTCATAGGACAATAAAGTCAGAAACAAAGGAGTCCAAGGAATCATAAAAACACTGCATCTTCAATCTGGATCTGGAAGGGACTTCAAAACATCCCCAGTAGATAGTAGGAGAGATGAATACTTTGGACAAAGAACAAAGACAGACTCAGGAGAGAACCAGCAGATGACAACATTATGATGGAATAGAATATAGCAGGGCAACAGAAGAAAGAGTCCCCAGAAATCTCTTCCTATAAGAAAAGAAAGCTTCAAGTAGTAGCATCAAGAAGCATATATTGGAATTCTAATCATGATGCCCTGGTTACATATCTTTAATATATGTTTTCTCTTTTGTACCAATTGTGGGAATTTGTGAGAGTTAGTCAATGTCATGTTATTTATCTTGATATGCCATATAATTGTCTTTTACTTTAATTATAGAATCACAGAATTTAAGAATTGCAAAGGAACTTAGAGGTGACCTGATAGAAAGAATTGAATACCTGCCAAAGAATCCCTTGCTAAAACATCCTCAACAAGGAATGATTAAGCCTTACTTTAAGAATTCCAATGACAGGGAACACACTGCTTCTCATGGCATCCCCATTCCACTTCAGGAAAGTTGAAATTGTCCAAAAGTTCTTCCTTACATAATGCTTAAATTTGCCCCTTTCAATTTTCACAAATTGCTCCTAGTTGTGTGTTGTGTTAATGAACACAGCAAATCTAAGCATTTCCACATATCAGTCCTCCAAATACTTGAAGACAGTTACAATTCTCCTGCTAAGCCTTCTTTTCTCAAGTTAAACATCCTCATTTCCTTCAAGTGATTCTTATGCAGCATAAACTCAAACCCCATCTTGCTTGCCTTTTTCTGTATGTTTTTTTAGCTTTCCATAATCTTTTTTTTTTTTTTGCAGGGCAATGGGATTGAGTGGCTTGCCCAAAGCCACACAGCTAGGTAATTATTAAATGTCTGAAATCAGATCTGAACTCAGGTACTCCTGACTCCAGGGCCTGTGCTCTATCCATTGCACCACACCTAGCCATCCCTTTCAAAATCTTTCTAAAATATTGTACTTAGTTTTAGCAAGGCAGAGTATGATAATACATCTTTATTTATGAAAGGTCATCTATTTCTCTTAATGTAACTCAAGATCACATTTTTAAAAAATCCAACTCAGTGTTCTCGTCTCTCAAGAACTCTTTGGATCCTGATTTGTAATCCTTTGTGTTAGCAATTCCTTTAATATTTATGTGATCTGAAAATATCATAAGCATGTCATCTAGACCATGTAATCTTTCATTCTATCCTTTTCATTCCCATATCCCAAGCCTGTCCAGACCAAGCCCTTTCTCCTTTTACTTCTATGCTGTTGCTCTCATGCTTTTGCTGCTTCTCTGTCAATTCCTTCTCAGTTTTACTTATTAGATCATCATCTCTCTCACTGTGTCCCCCTTCCTAACTTTCCAGTCCTTTTACACCCTACTCCCCTCTACATACTCTATGATCTAGCCTTATCCCCATTCCTATCTTCCTTTTATACAACATTGCATTTCCTGACAGCTTTTTCACTGGCTGTCCCTCATGTCTGAAATGATCTTTCTCCTCATCTTTGCTCTTGGATTCACTGACCTTTTAAGTCTCAGCTAAAATCTCTTCCTTTGCAAAACACCTTTCACATACCTTCTTAATTTTAGGCAAATAACCTGCCTCACAAACTCTCAGTGGCACCCCATCATCTCAACAATAAAATATAAACTTCCCAACCTGATATTTGGCTCTCACTTACCTCTTTAGCCTTTATTTCATCCTTTTCCACTATATTACAACTATATTACAACTAGACTAGACTTAACTCTGAGTTGCAAACAGACAGAAAAAAAGCACAAAGGTAAAGAGACCTACCGTTATCACATTAAAGATTATTTGTAGCTAACTATGAGGCAATGTGGTATAGAAGAAAGATTGTTACATTTTTATTCAAAGATTGTTGTTCAGTTATTTCAATTGTGTCAGACTCTTCATAACTCCATTTGGGTTATAGAAAATCCCATTTGGAATTTTCATGGCTAAGAGTGGTTTGCCATTTCTTTCTCCAATTCATTTTGCAAAATTGCATAATTTGCCCTGAATCACACAGTTAGTAAGGGCTGAGGTAAGAAGTGAACTCACAAGATGAGTCTTCTTGTCTCCAGGCTAGTGTACAAATACTGATTTAATCACTTACCATCTATTAGATCTTAGACAAGTCACATCCTCTGAGAGATTCACTCTACTTATCTATAAAATCAGGGACTCTAAGGACAATTCAATTCTGAATCTATGATTTTTTTAAAATATATTTTTGCAGCTATTTGAAGAGTAGTGACAGTAAAATCTGGGTTCAAGTTATCTCTTAAAAACAACATTTACATAGCACTAATATATGTGCCATGCACTTAATTAGATATTTTCCCAATAAGTATACCAGAGAGTCTGTACTAGTGGAAGAACTTTAAGAATTCCCTACATTGATCACAGATCTAGATCAGGAAAAACCCTCAGCACTGGATTAGGTGTTGTGGCTAGCCAAAGGTATCTTCAATATAGCATCTGCCCTGGAAAGAGCTACAATCCGGCAGTGAAGAAGTGCGTCAATCAGTTGGTTAGAAAGCATTTTGGGACCATATTCTACTTTCTCCCTGAGTCCCAGGAAAGAGATCTGTTTGGTGTTCAAGCTATTCCAATTACTTTTCCACTCTCTCTCTTATACTTAAGGAACAAAGACTTTACAATGGCAACATTGACTTTAAAACCTTACTTTTATTTTCTATTAATAACATGCTCCAAATATTACTCAGAATGTCTTGCTAAAAACAAAGGGGACTTGATAGGTCTCTCTCTTTAATTCCTTTGGATTTGACACTTTTTTAAAGGTATCTAGAAAAGGTAAAAATAGCACCTTGTGAGGACAGTAAGAAACCAATTACTTTTAATTACTTCCTAGCTTTCTCCTTTACTTGTATACCATATTAGGTGCAATTTATTTCAGATTAATAATAGTAATATTTTTCATTTAAATAATTCCTTTCTGCAAGGAGTTTAACACACTCTTTTGGCATTATCTCAGAAAGCTTTTTAATTAAAAGTTTTAAATAACCTACCTGTGAAGAAAAATAAAATGGTAAATAACCAAATTCCCATTTTCCAGATGAAAAGGTAATCATGTGATAGCTTTCAGTAATAATTAAATTAAGTCTTTGGTAAGAAATTCCTTTTATTATTTTGCTGTTCCCAAGTTTTTCTTTTGGGGGGCTGGGGAAAAAAAATTCCTACAATTTTCTCATAGGTTCTTTTTTGAAAGCTAAAGTCATCAAAATGTTCAGTGATAACAACTATACTTGAAGGGCCCACTTTGAATGAGCCTATTCCAGGGATTAAACCTGATTTTGATGAGTAGTCAGTCACTCTTTTGCAGAATAACTGGGCTGAGTTCAATAGCAGCATTTGGAGAGTACCATCCAAAATTCAAGGACTCTTCAATAATTGGTGCACTGCTTTTCAGGGTTAAAAGTCCTTATGCATTAAAACAATGGAATTTACACGCTTCAGAGCTTTTCTTTTTCTTTATCTGGTACAGGAGAAATTAATAAATTTGAGGCATTCAGTTTAGAATGTCTGCCTTGATTGCATGTCTTTCACTAAGTACCTGCTTTGTGAGGAGACTGTAGTTTGATGTATTTAATAGACTCAGACCCTCTAGGGCCTGAAGGCTACTGGATTTTTTTCTCATTTATTTTCTGTTCTTAAACACACTTTGTTCATTATAAGAAGTACTGGTATAAGTTTTTTCTTCTGAAATTAAAACTGTTCATTTAAAAGAAAGTGCTTTGTTATTATTGGTTGTTTTTGTATTGATGTGGTAAATCAGGTCTCCCCAGATCAAAAAACATTTTTTACTTCTACTACTTAGTTCACTCTGATGGAATGCATGCTTCACTGAAGGAAGGGTAAGATCCTTCCAAAACTTGTTTTGGCCCCATTGTTCTTCTTGGTTTCCGGAGGGTGGGGTTGGGCAATGACCAAATTTTTTCTTAGGCTACAGGTGTTTATCAATTCCAAGCCCCATTTAGCTGGGCTGAGAAAGCCCCAACCTTGGGAGGGGGAAGGGGAAATGGGCAGATTGTCAATTAGTCAAGAAAAAAGGGGGAAGACTTGTTCTGGGACTAGGAAATTCAGATTTCGTCTTTAAATTAAGTCTGTGCTAATAATTAATATTTCTGTAATAGAGTAACTAGATTTGGACTTTATAAAGTTACTTAAGAATGCATTCAATTTTAACTATTGGTTGGCTATTTCAAAATCTTAATGAATATATATAGGAGGTACCTCAAGAAATTCTGATTCTAAAAATTTTTTTTTGACTGGTCTTAATTGGTACATTCAATATATGTGTGTGTGTGTGTGTGTGTGTGTGTGTGTGTGTGTGTGTGTGTATTTAAACATCTTTTGAAGGTTTGTAAGTGATAAAGCTTGAAATGATTTCAGGTATGAGCTAAATTTTTGTTAACCTAATATTGATTGAAGGCTGTATTTAATTTAGCTTAATGGAAACTTTAAGGTTTAGTAAATTCAGACTCCCTGCCCTCAAGAAGCTTTGAAAAGAGGGTGGGAAGGATAGGAAAAGGTCACCACCTTGTGTTTAAAGAAAAAAGAAAAGAAGGTCTTTGATAGGAAAAGGTCACACCCTGTGTTTAAAAAGAAACTATCTGAGAGCTAAATGTGAGTAATTTAGTCAACTAAGTTTTGTAAAGTCTTGAGAATTTATGTGTTATTAAGAAGGAAAATATAATTGGGATAAATTGTATGCCAAAGAATTTGGGAATATTGAATCATATATAATATATCTACTGATTTCTTGGAGTAAATTTTGTAATTTGATTTGTTTTGATGTTAAATTGATATATAGTCAACTATCTCACAAGTTCTTTTGTGGGTAAAGCAAGAAATTTGTAATCTTTGCCTCATCATCTATCATATGTTTATGGAAAGTAATATATATATATATATATATATATATGTATTTATCAGTTATGTGACATTCTCATGTAACTTCAAGAAACACTAACAGTGTTTGGTTCTTTTGTGAATATGTAAGCTATTTGAATACTGTAATGTAAAGTCTGGAATTAACATGGGATTGTTTTGAAGGGATGGTAAGGGAAATATACTATTGTTTTATTACATTGGAATCAATAACACATTTTAAAAATTTAAAGTTACCTAAGATGTTCTAATGATTTTCTGAAAGTAATTTGTATTCTGAAGATGGCTAGTAGTTTATAGATATTTCTAGTTATGTATGTAAACTGGGACTTAACTGTGGTATTTGCTTTGAGGGAAAAGAAGATATAATAATGATTTGAGATTGCTCTGTGGCAATCTCTAACCAATTGTTATGTGAGAAGTATGGAGATGATGGACAACCTCCTAGCCAGAAGCAAATGTTTAGTTATTTTATAGGTAATAATTAAATGGGTTCATTGCAAAAGTTGATTTTATTAAAAATATATATATGTGTATGTATTAGGATTATTGTTTTTACATCTCAATCTGTTTATTGTATTTCATTTATAGCACTGTCCATAGCTACATGAGCAACAATTGAATTATATTTTTTCCCCCTGGATCTCGTTTACCAAATTTCAGCTTGGTACACTCCTGTTTCTCCTTAGTGCTCAAGCCACCTGAAGCTCTGGTTATAAGTAATTGCTATATTACTATTGCTATATCTGACATCAGGTATGATAAAAATAGAAAGACAATATGCCAATGAAGCCATTTAGCCCTATGGGGTTTGTCTGCAGATGGAGAAGTGACCTTTGAAAGAACGAGTCTTAGCCTCAACTAGGGTAGGATTCTTTTAAAAGTTCCCTCACCTAGCCCACTGAAGAATATTGTCTGTATGACTTCAAGAAGGAACATGTCCTCATGTCCCTCTCTACTCTGTAATAGCAAATTGCCATGATCATTCCAAGTGCATCATGATTAAGTGTGAGAGTGAGCCAGTGGATCAGGATAATGCTTACTGGCATATTGAATAGCTTTAAAGGAGAGATCCATTCTTCAAGTAGAAATTTTGTTCATTCTAAACATGGCCAAAGCCATATTATTGCACATTACTTTTTGGACATATGCAGTTTTAAAATGCTTTTTCAGTTCATTTGTTTATACTATTTTTGAGCCTTTGTTTGCAACTTATGTGGTATCCATCAAATGAATCTGTGTTGTATTGGAATCCATGTTCTTATAAAAGGTTTAGGATGATAAAGTATAATTCTTGTCCCTTATATACCTTCCAGTTTTTTCCTAATTATTGGACCTCTGTTAAATAGCCTTCACTGTTACAATCTCTAGTTTTTGCTTGCTCAGTTTTTCCCCTTGAGTTTTGTTTCTCTTAGCTGTATAGCTCTAAGACCAGCTTCTGCAGCTGCCAGCCAGCTGTGCCAGCCAATCATTCCCTGGACCCTGCCTCAATGAAGCCTTACAGTCATCTCCAAATGGACTCTGAAAGGCACAGAAGAATTTGGTTCCAAATAATTTGAGGGGGGAATGATGCAGGGGAAAGATAAAGAGAATTGTGAATGTAACAGAATTTGGATGGAGATGTAAATTGACTCTTGAGATGTAAATTGACTTGAAGTAGAGAATTATTTTTGAAACAGAAACAACTGTAATCTTAAAAGCTACTTGGGATGGAGACCCCCCCCCCAATTCTTGATATGCCTTTGATTCATTGTTTAATATAAAATTTGTATCCTCATCTCTTTAGGCTTTACCCTAAACCTAATTCCTGATCTAGTAAGACAAAGGGAGTTCACCTTTTGCCCTCTGAATGAGAGAGGCAAGACAAAAAACTTGGGCTGGACAGAAGCTCAGGGCTGCCTCAGTCTTCTCTGACAATGGCCTAGCCACCAACAGTGCTTGGCTGTTCTTTTATCTCTCTCTCTCTCTCTCTCCCTCTCTCCCTCCCCCCTCCCTCTCCCCCTCCCTCTCCCCCTCCCTCTTTCTCCTTGTTTCGAATACCCAATCAAATCTTGTTATTTATAGCTCCACAATATCTCATCCATCTCTCTCTACTAACATAACTATCATGTCATCTTAAGCTTTCATAATCTCTGGTATTCTATATTGAAGTGGTATCTAATTAGTCTCTCTTCCTCAAGTTTCCCCCATCTTCAATATATTCTTCCACAGAGCTCCCAAAGTGATTTTTCTTAAGTGCCAGTTACTATGCATAACTCTCTTACTCAGTAAACTGCATTAATTTCCACTTCAAGCAAGGATTAAATATCATTCTATTTTATAAAATCCTATTATTTCTAATTTTGTATAATATTTTCCAACTTTAAAATGTGATATTTATTGATGTTATGAATAGATTATAGTGGGTGTTGTGAAAATATATTTCCCTTTGTTTTTGTTTTTGCATAATTTTAATTTTCATATATATGAATAAAATTTTATTTTTCCCCACTTACTTGATAACATAATTTAAAACATCATTTCAAAGTTTTGAATTCCAAAATTCTATCCCTTCCTTCCTCCTTCCCCTCTCCCCTCCCTAAAGTGGTAAACTATTCAATATAGTTTATGTACATGTGTAATCATATAAAACATTTCCAAATTAGTTATCTTGAACAAGAATGAAAATTTTTTAAAAAATGAAAGAAATAAAGTGAAAAATAGCTTGATTCAGTCTGTATTTAGGCAGTATTAGTTCTTTCTGTGGAAGCAGATAGAACATTTTGACATGAGTCCTTTGGGATTATCTTGGATCAATGTCTCACTAAGAATAACTAAGTCACTCACAGTTATTTATCATATCATATTACTGATATTTTGTACTGTGTTCTCCTGGTTCTGCTTGCTTCACTTTACATCAGTTCATGTAAGTCCAGGTTTTTCTGAAATCATCCTATTATTTCTGATAGCACAATTCATCACAACCCTATACCATAGCTTGTTTTAGCCATTTTCCAATAATCTATGTAATTATTAGTACAATAGAGGATGAATATTGTTTAATTTATAAATAAACAAATATATATGTATATGTTAGGAATGCATACTCAAAAAAATACTGATGGAGTATGCCCTCAAAAAAAGAAACTTGATCTTGTAGATGAATATAAAAAATTTAGTTGTGAAGTGATTATCATTGTCTAAGCAATTGACTACTGTGAAGGCTTCTCTTGTCTGTTAATTCATTTCAACTGTCTTTTTATACTTAGAACTTCCTCACCCACTTATCATGATTGACTTCTTTAATTAGCTATCAGTGGATCAATCCAGCAGAGCATTCTCATATTGAAATACAGAAATCTAGAAATCTAGTACAAGTTGGGGAGACCAAATGGAATCTGGGATAAAGAATTTTCCTTAAGTAAGTTAGGAAAAGGCAAGGTGATCTAGTGAACAAAGAAGCAACCTTAGATTCAGGAAGACCTAGGTTCAAGTGTTATTTATGACACATTCTCTCTGAATGACCCTGGATAAGTAATTTAATTTTTCAGTGGTTTAGATAGGAGGTTGTGAAGCAGTTGACCGTTTAAATTAAAAAATTAAAAATTAGATTAAATTTAAAAAAATCACGGGTATGCCTCATCCCCATTTGTTTTCTGATCTGTGTTTAAATAAACTATTTTAGAATTTCATCAGAAAGAATATAACTTTTAAGTTATTGATTATCTACAAATGGTTGGAAATGATAATTACAATGACTCTAGACCTGTAGGTCTAGACCTATATGATATCATCAATATGTTTTTAAAAATTAAAATTGAGGGAGATATGCATGTTACTTTTTAGCTGAAGACTTTAGGTAGCAGTAGTTCTTTTACATACTTTAACCTGTCAGCAAGTCTGCTTATTATAAACCTTCAAAGACTTGAGAATTCTAAAAATAAAACTTAGGTCTTTAAAGTAATTTGTCACCCCTACATTTGATATTTGTTAAACAAGATTGATTTAAGTTGTTTCTTCTGTAAGAAATGCTGTTAAGATGGAATTGTAACCTGTTCTGTATAAGATTCTGACAGTTGGCCAGTTACAAGAATCAGTTTTATGAATGCATGCATGTATTTTGTTATAGGTGATAGAGAGATATTGCGCATTTCTCAAATATGTTTTAGCATGACCAGTCAATAACTGCCTTTTTTTAATCCAGTGTTTTGATTGAAGAATTGTTCCATTAACATTGTAGGTATTTGCAGTAATTTGTTTCACAGTATCTGTAAAGCTATTTTTATTTTTTTTTAAGAATATCATCTTTACTGGTTAAGAAAATCTTTGTGTATTTATTTCCTTTTGTCTAGTGAGTGTATAGCAAACATTTATTTTTCTCTGATCTGTTAAGGTATACACCTCCAATTAAGGTATACACCACCTTTTGCTGATCTCAGTATTCCTTGAGTAGCTTGTTAAGAGGAGATAGAATGTACTCATAAACATGAAGAAACGTTTCCGATCTGGTGGTGAAGTTAGAAGAGGAAAATAAAAGCAGGCATAATGTTGCTGGCTTGGCTGTGATGTAGAATGACTGACACAGTGACTATTCTCTGCATTTAGATGTAGAGAAATAGATCATAGGGCTACAGAATGTTAGAACAAGATTTTGTCAAACCTCATTTTACAGAGGAAGGAAAAGAGGTTAAGTGAAAGTGTTAGTGAATATAAGTGAGTTACTGAAAGAGTTAGGGCTTATATTCAAGTTGAATCTTTTCTATTAGATTACATAACAATTTCCTTTCTATTCATACTTTCTTTACCCAATCCCTGTGACTGAAAAGCCTATTGTAAAGGGGTCAAATCCAAGGCCCAGAGGTCCCCAAATCTTCAAGTTATTTGCCAAAGTAATACATACCCACACACACCCACACCCACAACCCATATATATATATATATATATATATATATATATATATATATATATATATATATATATATGAAATACGTACATATAGTTGATATCTATCTAGGTAATCTCATTGATCATCTTCTTGTCTTTGCCACGTTTGCAAATACTATCTCTATTTGTCATCCTTCTTGCTTGGGTCTGAGCCCATTTTCCCAGCCTGTAGATTGAAGGCATGAATTATTGTGGAACATTTAAGGCCATAGGGCCTGAAGTTGTGGTCAGCATCTCATTTACTTATAAATTAAAGTTCAGGATAGCAATTCAACAGTAAGTAATAGATCAAATTAGATCACTTTTATAAACCCCTTAGTATAGTACAAAGCAAATAGTTGGTGTTCTAGATGCTATTATTATTATTATTATTAATCCTTTGGGTAAAATATTCAGGCATGACTATGAGTGGTTTCATAGACACTAAAATATCCTTATTTGATTCACTGGCAACTTGGTGATACAGTAGATAGAATGCTAGGCCTGGTTACTGTGTGACTCTGGACAGTCCCTTAATCTTGTTTGTCTAGGTTTCCTCATCTGCATGAGCTGGAGGAGATGGCAAGCCACTCCAGTATCTTTGTCAAGAAAATTCCAAATAGGATGGCAAAGAATTGGACATAGCTGAAATGACTGAATGACAGTAAATATCATGCATCACCGAGGAACAGAAGTCATCCTGGAAGTCTAAGCCAGGAAAATACAAGTGCAAGAGATCTCACCAAGCTGAAAAGGTTTCAAGAACCTGACAGTGCTAGCAGAAGACCTGCTTAGCTCAATTTTGGAAAGACTCATCTCCAGTTACCGTAAAATTATCTAATAAGGTATGAATACTTATTGTAGGAATAATGTTGCACATAATTCTTTTGAAGTAAGTCCTTGTTAGGCACTTTAAAAAATTTATTTGCTTAGTGACTGTATGTGGGTTGGATCCTGGGGGGACACAGTATGGGTGGAAGGGAGAGAGAATGAGATGTTTTGGTGATTAGAGTTTAAGGGCAGTATCTCAAAGAGAAAATGGATCAAGGCTCTTTCCTTTTTTTTTTTTTTTTTTTTTTTGCAAATGGAGTTAAGTGACTTTGCCCATGGTCACACAGTTATGTAATTTTTAAGTGTCTGAGGCCAAATTTGAACTCAGGTCCTTCTGACTTCAGGGCCTATGCTCTATCCACTGCTCCACCTAGTTTCCCTAACAAACTGGAATTTCTTAGTAATGTTAAACTTTCAGAGGAGAAATAGATATGGAAACTGTGTATGAAGTGGTGACTCTAAGTCAAGGAAATATTCCTGTTATTTGTTCCAGATTGTTTGGCAAAACGATGCTTTTCCTGCAAACATACTCCTTGAGGCACCATTCTCTTGTGGCAGTTATTTTTTCCCCCTGCTCCCTAATGGTGATATTTGTCCTTCAGTCTCAAAGAGGCCATGACATCAGAGAGGTGATGTCATGACAAGCACATGAATTGGTTTTGAGTGAGGGCTAAATCACCAGCCTCATTTTCTCCTCCAGTCTTCTGGGTCCAGTGGCCAGATATAAATATGATGACTAGGGATGATCTTGGATGTGAGGCAATCGGGGTTAAGTGACTTGCCCAAAGTGACACAGCTAAGTGGCAAGTGTCTGACGCAGGGTTTGAACTCCCATCCTCCTGACTCCAAGACTAGTGCTTTATCCACTTTGCTACCTAGCTGTGGTGCTTTAGATGCTTACCACCTAGAATTTCTTCCTGGATTTCTGGGGATCTTGGTAGAATGGTAGTCATAGGAGGGGTTAAGAATGGTAAGAATAGTAGAAATGTAATAATCATATCTGGAACTTATGTAGTTTTAATGGCTATGGAATACTTTACGTATATTATCTTATATGGACCACATAGAAAACCTAGTGATGTAAGGATTGCCTATATTATTATTCCTGTTTTACAGAAGCAGAAACCTAGGTTCAGAGAAATCCAAGGATTTACCTAGGCTCACATAGCTAGTAAATGCCTAAGGAAGAGTTTGAATTAAGGACTAAATCCAATTCCAATGTCCTATTCAAATTGGAGCAAAGAGACAATCAGTGCTTTTGCATATAGGAAATCTTCCTGAGCCCTTTACATGTAGATAGTGTCTATCCAGTGTTCCATACCCTTCACTTGAAGACCCTTTAGAGATTCCTCCTTTCAACATATTCATCTTACCCAAAGTGAAGTTATATATAGTCTATGGTGGACATGAGCCTGTTTTTAACAAAGATTGGC
Source organism: Macrotis lagotis (assembly GCF_037893015.1). Classification (NCBI taxonomy): domain Eukaryota; kingdom Metazoa; phylum Chordata; class Mammalia; order Peramelemorphia; family Peramelidae; genus Macrotis; species Macrotis lagotis. Next base: position 215,144,202 of record NC_133663.1, read on the forward strand.
AGAAAACAGATCGGTTATAAAAGGAGGAGTTTCTGCTAAGATGTAGTCATTGGAGAAGATAAATAGCTCTTTTCTTTTATGACTACAAGATGTCTGACAATGTGGGAATGGCCTCTTCCTGTTTATTTGCATGTAGACTACACATAATGTGTGAATTGGAAGTCAACCTGTGAAATCTTCAATTCCTCCAAACTGATGACTTAATGTGATAGTGACTGAAAGGAAAGCATGAAGGTGAATACCATAGGTCACATAAAAGACATGTTATGATGGATGAGAGAATACACTTATTGTAATAGAAACAAGCTGAAGAAAGTGTGGAGTCCCAATTATACAGGACATACTGTTCTAGGCTCTAGATAATATTGCTCAAAGAAAAAAAGATCCAACAACCCTCTTCAAAAATAATAGAGAAACCTTGGTGACAGTGGGAAATCCTACAGAATGAATTAATTAATCTCCTTCTGTGAAAGTGGTTTAGCACCATCAAAATGCCAGTTCATCTCTGTGGTGAGAATAAATCCATGATAAAATCCAGTGTTGAGGATTTGAGGAAAATAGTAGAAATATCTTGACTTAAGCTCTCATTTCACAATATTCTATTTTTTTTTCTTTTTTGGCCTGGACTTCTTATTTTGAATCTAACCATTTCTAAACCAGGTAATTGTTGTTGACTCCATTCTCCAAACCATCCTTCACAAAGTTGCCAATTCCATAGTTTTAAAACACAGGAATGATCACATTATCCTCCACCTAAAAATATTCAGTGGGTCCTTATTGACTCAATGGGAAAATCTAAACTTCTTATTCTTTCCTTTAAAATACTTCACAGGCTGTCTCCTACCTACCTCTCTAATCATTTCATGTTAATTCCCATCAATACATTTTTTTATTCTGAAGCATTTCACTCACATCCTACCAGAGAGGTGATGGACTTAAACTAATAAATAAAGCATATGCTATTGGGAATGGCCAGTGATTGCTGGACTATAGATGTTTGAAGATTTTTATTTTCTTTCTTTTTTATTGTTCAAGGGGAGATTTAGGGACAGAGAGAGGAAAAGATAATAAATGCTTGTACAAATAAATAAACAGATGCATAAAATAACAAATGTTTGATTAGATTAAATAAATGAATAAATAAACCATACATTTCACTTTTTTAAAATGAGCTATTATTCCCAATGACATTTTATATATACATGACATTTTATATTCTGTCTCTACCCCATGAATGGTATCTTATGTCTGGTAAGTTATCACCTAATTACTTTTGCTTTATTAAATGTATTTTCTTCAAAGCACAGATCAAATGCCACTTCTTGATGTTTCCACTTATTGGTACCACATTTGCATAATTATATATATGTGTGTGTGTGTGTGTGTGTGTGTGTGTGTGTGTGTGTGTATATATATATATATATATATATATATATATATATGTATATGTTGTATCACATAATAGAATGCCAGTTTTTTGAGGGCAGGTACTATTTCACTTCTGTCTATTTCCCACTAAATCTTAGAACAGTACTCATAGTAAGTGCTTAAAAAATGTTTATTGAATTAAATTTACAATTGCAATGAATTTGCAATTATCTCAAAGATCTCAAGGAGCTAGTGTTTCAATAAGAGAGACTATTTATGGAAAGATTCTATTACAGGTCACATGGAAAGGTCCCAGTCTTCTTCAGGTGTAATGCAAAGCCTATAATAATGTCTTTAATGCCATTTCCACTGGTAAAATCATGGCAGTTTCTGATGTTGAGTCATTTGATAGAGGGTTAGAAACAAAGCTTTTCCAAAGGCTTTTGTATTCAATCCTGGGCAGTAATCTCCATTAGGGTCTGAAGGGGAATGAAGATTAAGATGGTGGTTATTATTTGACCTACTCAGAACATGTAGTTTCCTGCTTCTTCCTGTTTCAGAATCCACTCTAGAAATTGTTTTTATTATACAGGAAGCCTGGGATTTACAGAGTACTTGCATTCTCTAGGAAATAACTGAGTTTATAAAGTCTACAGAAATAGCCAAGTCATTCACAACTCATACCTGTGATTCAAACCTCACAGCTGAGGGTCTGTCAGTTCATTCTCCAGAATCCAGAACAAGTGGATCATGGTATAGACTGTGAAGATTAGTCTTTCTGGTACTGACTGATGAAAGGACTCTGTTATGATCTCTGTACTCATTGTGGCAGACAGGACAGTCCATGATGTTCCCTGTTAAGTCATGTCAGCCCTAGTTGACAGATTTTTCTCCATCTTTTATCCAGGGCTAGTGCTGTATTCACTACACCACCTAGTTGCCCCCATAGTGTGTAGATTCTTGTTTTGAAGTCCTGAATTTTAATCTTGTCTCAAATATTCACTAACTTACAGTCTTTGTACAAGTCATTAACTTCTCACAGCACTAGTTTCTTTATCTCTACAACTGAGATGATAATAATAATAACTCATTTCATAGGATTGTGAGATCAAAATAAGATTATATATATATATCTATAATTATTGCTATCATTTTACAGACCTTAAAATACTAAATAAATACTAGCTATTATTTCTGTCCAGCCAGAAAATTCAGATATAAAAAAGAACTTCAATCTTATGTGACTCAGATTTAGAAGTAGATCTTGTCCAAAAAACCCACTGTAGTGGGAAATTTAGGGTTTCCCCAAAGAAATAGGATGGGGAGTTCCAGATTGATTAAATAAATAGTTTAATAATCAAAGTGCGATTCTCACATGAGGGCAGTATAGGGCAGACAACCACACAGTGGTCTCCATGATTCAAGACCAAACTTGACTCAAAGACTAGGTAATTATAGAAATCAGACAGAGGGAGCATGCTAGTGTGAATTGCCTGATATTTTTTATTTTACTTTGCTTAGCACTGGGTTTGGGGCCTAGATATCTGGGTGCCCTATCAGTGCTTTTTGGACTAGAGTCCTGGGACATGCACAGCCTAACACTAGTCACTTTGGCACTACTCCAGTCAGCGTGTTTTCTTTTGACTTAAATTAATCATGGTTTACATCATTCATAGCTTTCATTGCTTAGGACTCCATCATCATTATTATGGCTTTTGCTAGGAAATCCACACTATGATTTTCACCAATAGAAACCCCACAGAGTGGGATTATATATGTAACAGTATTGACTATAAGGTACTTGAATATCAAAATGTTAATGATAACCCCCATTTTATCCCAATTTTATCTCCCACTTTGCTTTCTTCTTTCTTCTATTAACCTCCTTTTTCTTTTTCTCTCTCTCATAATGATCCTCAAAAGAATTATTTGTTAACACCAGGAATTATTTAGTAATATAAAATAGCTCTCTCTTTAAAGATTATTGGACAAAATATTTACAGTTGTGTTTATTGTCTAACAGAAAATAGTCACCTATTGAGAATAAATATTAGTATTCTTGCTAAGTAGCATAGTGAAGTGGAAAGAGCACAGGACTTGGATTTGGGAGACCAGCATTTAAATTCTGACCCTGATAGTCCCTTACAACCTATTTTATTTAAAATGAAAAAATTTCATCTTGTCACATAATTAACTACTGAAAAAAATGTTCATTATTCCTTTCCCCAAAAGGGGTCAGGACTTCATGTAAATTCATGTTTTGGTCATTTAAATACATACAGGGTGGCACTAAAGTCTCAATGCGGCTTAAAGATATGAAAGCTGTACTTATTATGCACTGTATATATAAGTATAGATATGGGTATAGAATTTGGTATATATATATATATATATATATATATATAAATGTTTACATAGAAAACTATAAAACAAATATACCAATATTACTAATGCAAGATTATGTGTAGATAATTTACTATGCATCTCTTTTGTATTAATTTTTGAAATGTATTTTCTAACTGACCATTTCTAACATAAATTTTATGTATGTATGCCACAAAATTATATTTGTATACATATATATATATATATATATGTAATTTTTATCTTAATGATGTTCATTGATGTCTAATTTTTTGCTAGTGCCAAACATCCAGATTAGTGGTTGAAATAAGAGTGGAATTGGAAATCATTCACTTGTCACATGGGTTCATGGCAATGTGCATAGTTTTGCAAAATTATGTAGGGAGACATTTCAAGACTATTTACATTCATGATTTGGTTTTTAAAAAGATCTCATTCTATTTTTTCCTATTAGTGAGATTAAGGAATAATAGATGGATAATTAGGAACCTAGCAGTGGGTTTAATGTGTCTCAGGATTGATCCATGGTCAGGCAGTTCACAACTTATGAATGGATTTTTCTCCAAAGTTTGTTTTTAGTTTGTTGTAAAATTTTCCAAAGAAACAATATTTATTTCCTCAAAAGAGGGAATAGGTTTGCAAAAGTAAATCTATTTTTAAGAAGACAGTTTTTTAAAAGAGAACAAAGTAATTTAATGAAGCCGAGGAATAATACTACCAATATTCAAAATGAGTTAACTTCATTAAGGCCATGAGTTTAACTAAGTTTCTTAGCTAAGTAGAAAGAGGAAACACACTGAGTTGAAAAGTTACCATTATTTGATTTTTCTTTTTAAATACTCAATAACATTTATTTAACATACTATGTGCACTGTTATCAGAAATGAGGATACAAAGAGAAATTCTCAAGAAGTTTAAAATCTAGCAGAGGAGAAAACATGTAAATTTCTATGTACACACAAGTGATATATGGGACAAAATAGAGATAATTAGCTGAGGAAAGGCCCTAGAATAAAGAAGTAACAGGAAATGTTTCTTGTAGAAGGTTGAATTTTATTTGGAACTTGAAGGAAAGGCAATGATGAAGAAAAAGAACATTCTAGGTATGGCTGACAGCCAGTGAAAATTCCTAGAATTAGAAAGTACTGTCTTGTTCCAGGAATCACAAAGCCGTTGTTAGTGAATTAAAGGGATTGGGGAGGGAAGAGGAGGAGATGATGGTATTTGAATGTCAACTAGAGAGTTTTTATATGTGATGCTGGAGATGATAGGGAACCAGTGGAGTTTATTGAGAAGGGCATGAGATCAGGTCTATTTACAGGAAGATAAGTTTAACAGCTGGGTAGATGATGGACTGAAGTGAGGACAGAATTGAGGAAGGAAGATCAATCTTAAGCCCTTTACCTTCTTAATAGCTATGTTAATCCTAGGATGAAAATACCTGGTGGATTACAGGTTTGTACTCAAATTTTGGTTCCTGGTCTGTACTTCTCTGATATTTTGATATCCTCTATCTTTTGAATGTCTAACATCTATGACTCCTCTATGAGGCATTGGCAATGCTGTGACTAAGACTAAAGCCTTAGACATTCCACAAATATATCAGAAAACTTGAGAATAACTATGTGGCTTCAATAAAAGCTTCACACAAAGGAGGGGAACTCTAAATTTAGCAATATGAATTAAACCCCTGTTGTGTGAAAAGCAATGTGCTTGGTGTATGGGGAGATGCAAAGGTAACTGGATCGAAGTCAATCTACTTATCATATAATTTATTTCTTGGAGTGTGAGTTGGTGTGAGTATATATGTGTTTCAAGATTATATTGGATTTCACAGGTATCATCTTTTATTTTAATAGGGCTTCTGTCTTGTAGGCATGAGGCAACTGGGAGGCATCGTGGATCAAATATTGAACTTTGAGCCAAGAAGTTCTAAATGAAATTCTGTCTCAGATATATATTACTTTTAGGAAACTGGACAAGTAATTTGACTATTTTTTTCAGTCTTAGGTTTTCTCATTTGTGAAATGGGGATAATATTTACTTTGCAAGGTTGCTTAAAGCTCAAGTAACATATATAAAATGCTTTGCAAATTGTAAAGCACTATGTAAACATATATTATTATTATTATTATTGAATCAAAGAATGGGAAATTTAGAATATTTGCCACAAAAGGTTATTAACTTTACTTTTATTTCCTGTCCAAATTGGAACCTCTTTAGAGTATAAATTTTGTTATACATCTAATATTATTAGTTTTCTCATTACAAAATGTCATTATTCTCTTCTCCTTAATGAACTATAAACCTTAGTTTTCCTCTGAAACATCATAGATATATAATATAGAGATTTTCCCCTTAAGTTCAGAGAAAAATTGAATAAAAGGTTTTCTGTGTCTTGATTCTGTGAATATGACTATGATGATCTTAAACAATGCCATATATGGTGCCATGTATTCCTATGGAGAAGGAAGAATTCCATCAACCTATCTACATATTTGATGTCAAGGGGATTGGAATGATCTTATCTTATGCTGGTTCCACATAAGAAAATGTTATGTACTTATGCTATATGTCATCCAAATTGAACTTTGATGTGTTCCCTGAATATGTTCAGTTGTTCTTATGCCTGAAATTCCCATAACTCTGTGGAATTCCAACCTAGCTTTTGTATGTGAATTCAAATGCCATCTCCTCCATAAGTGTTCTTTGATCCTCTTGGTCTGTAATGGCCTTCTTTCTAGGAGCTCATATTCCACTTTTAATACTCAAATGCACCTATCATGACAGTATAATATATTTTAGTTACCTGTATTTCTTCCATATAAGTTATATGATAGTATGAATAATGATAATGATAATTTTTTAAACTGTGGTTCTCCCTCATCCCATCAATCATGGATTAAGCTAAGGAATCTATACTTCTTGCTCTTATGCTTAAATGACTAAAGGAAGTATGGTAGCACATGAGTTGTTCATTGGTATATGAACATATACAAGTGTGTGTGCAAAATACATTACTGATTTTATCTATCTCTACCTCTGCATCTATATATCTGTGTGCTTGTATGCATGTATGTATATCTATATCTATCAACCATCCACCCACCTACCTATCCACACAGCCACCCATCCATCTATCCATCTATCCATCCATCTATCTAATCCATCCCATTGATCAAAACCATCCAGTTTGTCTATCCATTCACCTATCCCATCCATCCATCCCTCCAGCCAATCCGTCCCTCCTTCCATGGAATCCATCCCTCCTTCCATGCAATCCATCCCTCCATCCCTCCATCCATTCATCCAATCCATCCATCCATCCATCCATCCAACCACCCCATCTAATCCATCATCCATCCCATCTATCCATCTATCCATCCACCTACCCATCTATCCATCCATTCCATCTATCCATCCAATCAATCCAATCCAATCCATTCATCTCTCATCATCCATCAAATACATCCATCAATCCAATCCATCCATCCATCCATCCATCTCACCATCCACCCACCTACCCACCCATAAATATGTCCAATCCATCCAATCCATTTGTCCAATCCATTTATCTGTCCAATGCATCCATCCAATCCACCCACCCACTCAACCATCCATCCATCAATCCAATGCATCTATCCAATCCATCCATTTATCCATCCAATCCATTCATGCATCCATCCATCCAATCCATCTATCCATGCATCCAGTCTATCCATCCATTCATTTATCCAATCCATGCATCAACCCATCCACCAATCCCCACTGCTTAGCACAGTGCCTGGCACATAGTGAGTACTTATTACATGTTTTTAAATTGAATTGAATTGATATTATCCGTGGCTGCTATATCATAATTCTACTTGACAAGTAGGGTCAAGTGTTTGTTGACAAAGAAAGTTTTTAAGATCCTTTGGTCTTATTATGGAAATAATTTATATCAGTTAAAGTTCTTTTTAAATTTATTATAACTGGTATAATCTGCTGCACTATCCATTATTTTTAAGTATTAATAATTTTTTTATGAAAGTCATATTGAGATTGTTTTAATTGTATTGATCATCAGGAAATTCCTTATATAAATGAAATCATAGGTTCAATCCTACATTTGCAATGTGTCATTTCTGTTCTGTTAAATTATGATTGATTTCATTTTTATGATGCTGTTTGCTGTTCAATATCTTATTCTGTTCTTAAAGAAAATATTTATGCTATACTGTGCTATGCCTGACCATAGTAGGTACTTAAATGATTGCTGATTGATTGATATATAGTCCTGAGAATTCTGTGTACCCTATAATTCTTCTGATTCCTTACTTCTGAATTTTATAAATCAGCATATATTTCACCATGCTACCTATTTACACTTTTTCATTGTAATTATTGAATATTAGAGAATATGTTTCATTTAATTTAAAATGTTTTATTGACTAGGAGTGTTTACAATAGGGGAATGGTTGAACAACTTATGGGATATGAATGTAATAGAATTTTATTATGTTATAAGAAGTGATAAAGGAAGAAGGGATGACTTCAGACTAACCAGGGAAGAATTGTATGAGTGAGATAGAATGAAATTAGCAGAGCCAGAAGAACAATAGATATAAATAAAACAATATTGTATAAACAAGCAATGTTGGAAGAACCCTGATCAATGAAACAGCCAATTATATTACTAGGAGACTCGTTACAATACATGCTAACCTCCATGCAGAGATGATGGACCTAGGGTAAAGATGAAATACATATACATTTATATGTATGGAATGTATACATATACATATATTATAAATGACTTGGTCATATGGCAATTTGTCTTATTTGATTTCATTATAAGGAGTTCTTTTTTTCTTCCTTATTAGATAGGGACAAAGATGAAAGGAGAACAGAAGATTTTAGTTTACTGACAAAATTAATAGCAATAATAATATTTAACTGAGATTTTTGTGGAATTTATCTTGTCATTTACAAGAGATATAAGTATCTAATCTACATTTATTTTCATATTGGTTATTTAGGAATCTTTATCATCAACACAACAATATGAAATGATCCAATATTCCAGGAAATATTTCTTTTGTCTTAAGCTTACATAATGAGGTTGGAGAGAAGTGGTAGGAGGAAGATATTACGTAGAACTATATGAGGCCTCTCTACCCTCAATGCTCGTGTAACTCACATCCTTAGCATAGGAAAATAGAATCCAACAGAGTTCATTCACTTGCAGTGAACTTCTTTCTTTTTCAAAAATTCTAGCTATTGTTGGTATATCCAAAGCAGTCCTTAGCATCATAAATTCTACTGTTTCATCTCAAGCCTCCCTCTCATTAAAACCCTATGGATTAATGTAGGCTTATCATTCTTTCCTCATCCATTGTATGTTGATGGGCTCTTTGGTTTCCAAGTGATCATGGGAATACAAAATTGTTGGTGTAGCTAAATAGATTCTCACTATTAAACAACTCCTTAAGAGTCTGCATTAAACATAAGTTAAAATACTGAACAGAAAACAATATCATGACTTTTCAGCAAAATTTGATGCTTAAAGACATTTAAGATGATAAACCATGACTCCTGATATGAATTACAAGCAATTTCTTTGGTATCAGGTAATCTTATCTGATTTTATAATTCAAGTAGTCTCTCTTCCCACAAAAGTACAGACAAAGCAAATTCACAATTCCTATCTGTTGATAGATGTAAATCCCTTATTTATCTGCAGGAGTCTACAACTGTCCCTTTTTGCTGCAACATGTTGCAAAACACTGTGTCTGTTAATTTATGAAAATTTGGAATATGTACAATTTGAAATAAGTCTATTAAAGTATAATCTGTTGGCATTGTAAGATACTGGCTAAACAAAAGGGGCATTCAGAAGTGAGAAGGGCAAATAGAATTTGTAATTGTGTATACATATAGTATATGTGTAATTGTGTACATATAGATAATTGTATAATTGTGATACATATAATAGCAACTATATTACAGATGAAATCTTTATTGTTCTTATGACCTATTTAAATTGTTGAAGGAAAAGGTATTTCTCCCTAGTGACTTGATGAATTTATATTAGATTTGGTAGGAGGTATTTAACATTTTTGACTCATTTTGAATGCAATTCATTAAATTAAGAAACTTTTAATGTTAAGAATTATGGATTTAGAATCAGAGTCAATGAATTGAGTACTGTATTTGGAATTAGGAATACCTGAGTTCAAATTCAACCCTAGACACTAAATGAGTGACCCTGGGCAAATCACTTAACTTCTGTTCATCTCTATTTCCTCAACTATAAAAAATGAGAATAATAATGGCATCTATTCCCCAGGAATGTTGTGAGGATTAAGGGAGATAGTATTTTTTAAAGTGCTTAGTACAATTCAGAGGTATAATAATAATAATATATTTAGTCTAGTTCTTTCCCATCCTTCCCTTTAACTTCCTAAGCAGAACTAGCAGAAGGATAGAACAAAAGGCAAATATATTGTCCTTGAATATAATCATTTTATGAAGAAATTTAACTTATATATGTGGAGCTAACCTGAGCTGAACTTCATTTTCAGGTTTATTCATGATCAGTGTTGAAGGACTTTGGGATAATTTAGCCCCTCTGATGGTAGTAATGTAAAGACTATGTCTAAAATGATTGACTCGTTGAACCAGAAAAAAGGGACCTACTCAGTAGACCTAAAAGCAATGACTTGACCCTCTAATTCCCTAACTCTTTTCCTATTTGCCCAGCCTTCATGAATGCCACAAATTTCTTTCTTAAGAATTGCTTTGCAACATTGGGTGATGATCAGTTATGATGGACTTGATAATTTCAGTAGTACAAAAATAAAAGACAATACTGAAAGACTTGTGGAGAATACCATCCATATGCGGAGAAACAACTATGGAGTTTACATGCAGACCAAAGTAATATATCTTCAATATTTTTTAAAAAAGTTGTCTTATGAATTATTTTGTTTTTTCATTCTAATTTTCTTTTTTCTCCTATTTGGATGTGACTCTTCTTTCTCAACATGATTAATATAAATCTATTTTGCATGGTTATAGAAGTACAGCCTTTATTACATTGCTTTCTATTAGGGAGAGGGGAGAAAAGGAGAGAGTGAGAAAAATGTATTAAAAAAGATTGTTGAAAACTACTTAAAATTAATAAAATTTTTAAGAAGTTGCTGAAAAGTAAGAAATAACCTAACATATATAATTTAAATGGAAGGGAGCTCAAGACTAACATCCTATAAGAAGTCTTTCCTAATTAACCTTTTTATTTTGTACTCTCTTTGAGGACCTTAACAAGGTTTCTTTCCTAGAGTTTAGTCTTATTGGCTAAATATGCAGAGCTGCTAGGTGGTGTTGTGAATAGATCACTAGCCCTGGAATCAGGAGGACCTGAGTTCAAATCTGGTCTCAGATACTTGACATTTACTAGTTGTGAAATCTTGGACAAGTCACTTAACCCTGATTGTCTTGTATTTAGGACCATCTCCAGTCATCCTTATTTATACCTGACCTCTGGACTCAGATGTGTCCAGAAAAAGAAAAGTTGGTGGCTTAGCAGAGTACCCTCTCACTCAAATCCAATTCACTTGTTTGTCATGACCTCATCTCCCTGTTGTCATAGTCTTCTTTGAGAACATCACTTTTGATGACATTAACATCACTATGATGAACTTCCTAGATGAAGTGGGGATTACTAAAATACAAACCAATAATTTATAATTCCTTAGGTCCAATTCCAAAGGTCTAATTAATATCCTTTGTCTGACCATGCCATGCCAATCTATAGAAGAGATTTAAGTGGTAGGAACAAAGAGGAGATTGGGAACATAGATCTATTTCTTCTTTTATTGTTATTATTAAGGAATGGGAAACACCTTTCTCTCTGATTATTCCAACTAATTCCCTTATCAAGGAAATCTTTGATTTTTGAATATCTAATTTCTTAAATATTTTTGTATAGATGGACGAATATGCACATCAGGCAGTACCCTGATCTCTTCCCCCCTACCCCCTTCAATATGAATTAGATCCAGGGTTTTGTTTTTTCAAGGCTTTATCTTCTCCTTCAGATAACCTCTATATTGGTTCCTTTCTATCTCAGCAATTTGATCACCTCCATTATGGTTCTCCTCTATCTATTACTTGGTCTAATCTAACTGCTTTTCTCATTTTTATTCCCTTCTGTGTCAAGTCTTTCTCATCTATATGCATCTCAGGAACCATGATGTTAGGATTAAAGTGTGGAGGGTTTACTATCCTTAATTGAGAAAGTAGCCTCTTAAAATTATTTTTTCAAAGTTCCCCCATTTTTTCTTTCTATTTGTAGTTTTGTTCTCTTCATTGAATGTTCTTGGGATGACTTTGCTTAGTTGGTTATCTTGAGATTTCTTTAAGTGGGTTTTATCCTCCACTACTTCTCTCTGATTTATGAGATGGTGCTGCTTATAATTGTCCATCATTCTTCATCATAAAAGTTCATAGATGAATTTATATTTTAATAACTGCATGTTGCCTTTGGCAACGATCTCTCTCCATTTGGCAGATAAAATGTTTGCTGACTAAGATGCTTCTGGCTTCTTTTGATCTCCTTGTTGTGGAAATTAATCTATATTGGTTAAACTTTTAGATAAATTATATTTCATGGCAATCTCATTTTTGTAGTAGGTTTTCCATTTTGGATTTTTAATTACTTATGTAAGTAATCCAGGCTTAAATAATTTTAATTGGTATACCATATCATTTATTCCTTATTATCCTTTCTTTTTTGCTTTTACAAATGATGATCCTAGTACTAATGAGTCAGTGGTCTGACTGTACACAACTGTTTCCTCAGGAATAATTTATATAAGTAACAATTCTTTTCCTGTTTGTTAAAATATAAACTATTTCATTCTTTATAGTGCTATTTAATTCTCACTGTATCTAGTGTCTACCACTGCTTTCCTTAAAAAAAGAATTTTAAGGAAACACATATGTATGCATAATACACATATAATTGTATAAATACACAGATATGTATATATTTGATTCATATCTTATTTTATAATGGAAATTATTAGGGGAAATATACAATAAAATAATCAGCAAAATTATTTATAAAATTCCTACCATGTTTCAGGTACACTGCTAAATCCTGGAGATATAGAAAAGAAATCACTTCTGCTCTCCTTGGACTTATATTTTGTTGGGGATGTATATATACATATATATATATATATATATATATATATGCTGAATAAACATGAAGTGATATATATAAGTAGGGTAGGCACTAGCACTTGTGGTCAGCAAAGGTTACGCATAGGTGGTAATATCTGAAGTGAGTATTGAAGAAAGGGATGCTTAGCTATTGCCTTCAAGTGAATTCTGGAAATTGTTTCTGCAAGTGTTGTAGCCACAGCTATTGAAGATCTAGAAAAAATGTTCTTGTCACCCAAGTCCTTGTTACTGTCAAGTAGTTCAACATCAGGAACTAATAGTTTTTATCAGAGCAAAGATATTCATGATAGACATTACCATTTGTTTTGTTGCTTCCTAAAGACCCACAGCAATTACATTTGACTTGTTGCTAAAACTTTTCATAGGTTTTGTTTTCCTCATTAAAATGTAAGCTTTCTGAGAGTAAAAACTATTTTACCTTTCTATAAGTATGGAGAAAAATAATAGTGTTTCTACATAGTGCTCTTTTGATTTATTCATTCTATCATACAATTGTGTAGTCACTGAGATGTGAGATAGAATGAACAAGATCAGCCTGACTGGACCATATAGTGGAGGAAGAGAAGCAATCTATAATGAGCTACATTGAAAAGTTTTAAATCCACACAGGAGATGATCTCAGGGCCAGTCGAGAGTTGGGCAGACTAAATTAGGGAGGAGTAAAAGGATCATCTTGTGTTAGGGTTCAATTAAGATTTGCTAACATACATTTGTAAAAGATCTAGTCAGTTCTATTGTGTGTTTGTGTGTGTGTGTGTGTATGTGTGTGTGTGTGTTCAGTAACATGTGAATGGGAGTACAAGAGGCAGGAATGTTTGGTAAAGTATATCTAGCAAACTCCAAACCCCAACACTACATCACCCCTGCCTCCTCCAGTCTTAATGACATGAAACAAAACTTTGAAGAGCAGAAGCCCACATGAAGTTAATCTTCTTAACTATATGTCTTAGAATGAGAAGGGAGGAAAGTGAATTAAATTGACAGATGAGGAACTGGAAGTCTCAATGTGGAGGAGAATAGATTTAAGAGGCTAAGGTGAAATGTGAGTCAATGATAGAAGTCAATTAAAGGAAATTCCTTCTGTGATAAACTTTTCTGGGTCATGTCTGTTTTCCAATGTGAATTCCCATATAACATTCTGAAAAATGTTCTCTAGTTTTTTCCTTAATCTGTATATTTTACTTCCTGGAGTCTCCATTCCTTTTGTCTCCTGTGACCTCCATAGCATCTAGTGCAGTGCTCTGCACAAAGAATGTGTTTGATAAATATTTGCTTAATGATTGAATGAAATAAATGAAAAACTGTTCCTATTACACACATCATCATCTGCACATTGCTTGTCAGTCATTCAGCACAGAGATTGATGACTGAACCTGAAGGCAATACTGAAACATTCTTTCATCCTAGACAATGACTCTGGGAATAGTGCATCTAAAAGTTATTAGGGAGAAGATTGTATTATCATGTTTGTTCTCTAACTATTTTGTAGAGAGAGTGCTTGATTTTCCAGTTTCTGTCAATGAAACGGTTTTCAAAATTGTTAAAATCACTTGTAAGAAAAAGCCAAATGAGACTTCTTGCGAAGATGGTGGAGAGAAGACAGGCACAGTTCTAAAGTCTCCTGATCTTTTCCCATCTTTGATATGAAACAAACCTCCTAACAGAAATCCAATCCACAAAATCCAGAAAGAAAAGCCAGGAGAAAGAACATCTACCTCAGGATTTGTCTTCCGCAGCTGTGGGTGAATCCAGTTGCAGAGGGCAGATCAACCTCAGATCAGCTTGACTGGCAGCTGAATTGGAGCTGGGGAGCCAAAGGGCTCAAGAGCCAAACCTACTTGATCGGCTGGTGGGGCTAGACCTTGGGGGCTTGAGTCAACTAGGGAGCAGAGGCATTGGTGTTGGCAATGACCCTCTGGAGCTTGATGACAGGGCTGGGGGGAGAGTTCTGTTGCAGGAGGGCTGTGGACACTATCCCTGGGCTCCTCTGGTCTGAGGAACTCTGAGTCCACACCTCCGTTGTGGCTGAGGCCTCTTCCCAGAACAAACACAATTACAGATTACTTCTGTCTCAGGCAGAAGTGTGAGCAGTAGAACCAACTCAGCTGACAATAGGGAGAGGGATGACCTCACCCCAGGGTAGAGCCCACCATTGATTGAAGGCAAAAGTATTCAACAGCTTCAATCACTCCTTTCAGGCTAAGGGAGTAGGCCTCAATCAAGGTAACAGACACTCCAAAGAAAGCAACTAGCACCTCCTACTGGACAGCTGGAGAAATTGCACTCAGTGAGTAAAGCCTCTAGGGATCCCAACATCAAACCACTGTGAACCAGCCCCTCCTCAACTCAAGCTCTTAGCAAAATGAAGAAAGGTCAGTGGAAAGGTGGATCCATAGAAAAATTCTTGGAAGGAAAAGACCCTAAATCAGAGAAACCTAGAACCTCTGAGGAGAATATGATCTGGCCTCCAGCACAGAAAGACTTCCTTGAAGAAATAAGGAAGGAGTTTAAAAATCAATTGGAAAATTTGAGAGAGACAATATCTTGTAACAAGAAAACAAATCATTGGAAAAATACAATTAGTCAAATACAAAATGAGAATAAATATTTCAGATCCTCAATTGGGCGAATGCAAAAAGAAAATAATTCTCTCAAAACCTCAATTGGTCAAAAGCTCTTTCAAGAGTAGAATTGACCAATTGGAAAAGGAGTTGCACAAGGTTAATGAAGAAAACTCCCTAAAAAAAAGAATGGAGTCTGTGGAAACTAATGACTTCATGAAACAGCAAGAGCCTGTTAAAATCAAAAAAATAGAAAAAATAGAAGAAATGCAAAATACCTCATCAGCAAAACCACTGATCTCAAGAATAGATAGAGGAGGGGCAACCTGAGAATTATTGGACTTCCTGAAAACACTGAAGAGACAAAAAGCCTGGACTTAATATTACAGGATCTAGTGATGGAAAATTGCCCTGATATCATGGAACCAGAAGGCAAAGAAATTATTGAAAGAATACATCCATCCCCTCCAGAAAGAGATCTTAAAATGAAAACACCAAGGAATGTTGTGGCCAAATTCCAGAACTATCAGATAAAAGAGAAAATCTTGCAAGTAGTCAGAAAGAAACAATTTAAATATCAAGGTGCCACAGTAAGGATTATGCAGGACCTGGCTGCATCAACATTAAGGGATTGAAGGGAATGAGATATTCTGAAGAGTGCAAGAGCTTGGAATGCAGCCAAGAATCTAGTATCTGTCAAAACTGAGCCTTCTCTTTCAGGGGAAAAGACAGACATTAAATGAAATGGAAGACTTTCAAAAATTCCTGATGAAAAAACCAGAGCTAAATAGAAAATATGGACATCAAACAGGAGGTTCAAGAGACACATGAAAAGGTTAAAAAAAGGGGGGGGTAAAGGAAAAAACTGCTATCCAGTAAGTTGAAACTGGCTATATCCCAGCATGGGGAAAAAAAAGATTCTCATAATTCTTGAGAATTGTAACTTTAACAGAGAGAATTTACACAGCCAGAAGTGATGGACACTCATGACTTATCCATGAGACTGCTATCCAGTGGGATGAAACTGGCTATAACCCTACTTGGGAGAAAGACTCTTAATAATTCTCAAGAATTGTAACTCTATTAGATAGAAAGTACTTAGCTAGAAGTGATGGATGCTCAGAATTTTCTATGACTCAGATAGAATGATCTAAAAAACACTACCTCCTTAAAAAGGGGGACAGGAAGGAGATAGGAGGAGGGAGGGGATTGAATGGGGTAAATCTCATTACACTAAGAGGTACAAAAGACTTATGGCAATAGAGGAGAAGGGAGGAGATTAGAAATGCCTGAATCTTGTCATCAGACTTGGGGTAAAGTCAATTTACATACATACTCAGTTAACTTAAAAAACATCTAACCTTTCAAGTATTAAAAGAGGAAAAGTTGAGGGGGGAATGGAAAAAGGGTGGGGGAGGAGGGAAAGGGGAATTAACAAAAGGAAGGGAAGGGAAAAGGAAAAAAGGGAAAGGGGAAAGAAAGGGGAGGGGGTGGATATAGGAGGGCAAACACACTGAAGGGGGTGGTATCCAGAAACAAAATATTGGGGAATATGGATAAATGGGGGGAGGGGAAAAATACAAACAGAGGGAAGATAGCATGGAGGGCAATAAAGAATTAGTAATTATAACTTTAAATGTGAGTGGGATGAACTCTCCCTTAAAATGTAAGTGAATAGCAGAGTAGATTAAAAACTAGAATCCTACAATATGTTGCTTACAAGAAACTCATTTGAAGCAGAGAGATACATATAGAGTAAAGGTAAAAGGTTGGAGCAAAATATATTTTGCTTCAGTTGAAGTGAAAAAAGCAGGGGTAGCAATCCGTATCTCAGACAAAGCAGCAGCAAAAATAGATAGCATTAAAAGAAATAAGGAAGGAAACTATATTCTCCTAAAAGGTACCATAGAAAATAAGGTGATTTCAATACTGAATATATATATATATATATATATATGTATATATATATATATACATATATATATATATATATACATATATATATATATATATATGTATATATATATATGCACCCAATGGGATAGCATCTAGATTCTTAGAGGAGAAGCTGAAAGTACTACAGGAAGACATAGACTGCAAAACTCTACTGGTGGGAGACCTCAACCTCCTGCTCTCAGATCTAGATAAATTGAATCATTAAATAAACAAGAAAGAAGTTGAGGCGGTAAATAGATTATTAGAAAAATTAGATATGGTAGACTTATGGAGGAAAGTGAATGGGGATAGAAAGAATTATACCTTTTTCTCTGCAGCAACCAATGGGGAGAAAATTAAAGTAATAATTCGAAATTATTTTGCCCTACTCTGTGTCAATAAATTTGACAATCTAAGTGAAATGGATGATTATTTACAAAAAATATAAGTTTCCAGGTTAAATTAAAAGGAGATTAAATACTTAATCAACCCTATCTCAGAAAAAAGAAATTCAACAAGCCATTGTTGAACTCCCTAAGAAAAAAATCTCCAGAGCCTGATGGATTCACAAGTGAATTCTACCAAACATTTAAGGAACAACTGGTTCCAATTCTATATAAACTCTTTGGAAAAATAGGTGAAGATGAAACTCTACATAACTCTTTCTATGGCACCAGTATGGTGCTGATACCTGAACCAGGAAGAGTTAAAACTTAGAAAGAAAATTATAGACCTATCTCCCTGATGAATATAAATGTGAAAATCTTAAATAAAATCTTAGCAAAACACTTACAACAAGTTATCACTGGTAGAATACATTATGATCAAGTGGGATCTATCCCAGGAATGCAGGGTTGGTTCAATATTAGGAAAGCTGTTAGGTTTGTTGTTGCTATAATTCATTATACTATCAGAAATTATATGATTATATCAATAGATGCTAAAAAAGCTTTTGATAAAATACAGTACTTATTCTTACTAAAAACACTAGAGAGGTAGGAATAAATGGACTGTTCCTTGGAATAATTAGCAGTATTTATCTGAAATGATCAACAAGCATTATATTCAATGGGGAGAGGCTAGAGGCATTCCCAATAAGATCAGGGGTGAAACAAGGATGCCCTTTATCACCACTATACTATTGAATATCGTATTAGAAATGTTAGCTTCAGCAATTAGAGACGAAAATGAAATTGAAAGAATTAGAATTGGGAAGGAAGAGACGAAACTCTCATTCTTTGCAGATGACATGATGGTATACCTAGAGAATCCCAAGAAATCATCCAAAAAACTATTGGAAACAATTAGCAATTTTAGCAAAGTTGCAGGTTATAAAATAAACCCTCATAAATTCTCAACTTTTCTATATATGTCTAGCAAGATATAGCAGGAAGAGCTAGAAAGAGAAATCCCATTCATAGTAACCTCAGACAATATAAAATTTCTGGGAGTCTATTTGCCAAGGCAGACTCTGAAACTTTTTGAAAGCAATTTCAAAACAATTCTCACACAAATTAAATCAGATTTAAAAAACTGGGCAAACATCAACTGTTGCTCATGGATAGGTAGAACTAATATAATAAAAATGACAATTCTACCAAAACTAAACTACCTATTTAGTGCCCTACCAATCAAAATTCCAAAATATAACTTTAATGAGTTAGAAAAAGTTGTAAGTAAATTCCTATGGAGAAATAAAAAGTCAAGAATTTCCTGGAATTTAATGGGAAAAAAAGTGCAAAAGAAGGGGGCTTAGCCCTACCTGATCTAAAATTATATTATAAAGCATCAGTCATCAAAACTGTCTGGTATTGGCTAAGAAATAGTGGTGGACCAGTGGAATAGACTAAGTGCAATAGCAGGAAACAATTATAGTAATCTGCTGTTTGATAAACCCAAATAGTTCAGCTATTGGGATAAAAACTCTGATAAAAACTGCTGGGAAATTTGGAAGTTAGTATGGAAGAAACTTAGATTAGACCAACACCTCATACCCTATTCCAAGATAAGATCCAAATGGATACTTAGACATAAAAAACAATATTATAAGCAAATTAGAAGACCAAGGACTAGTTTACCTGTTAGATCTATGGAAAGGGGAGCAGTTTATGACTAAGGAAGAGATGGAGAACATCACTAAAAACAAACTAGATGATTTCAATTACATTTAATTAAAAAGCTTTTGCACAGATAAAACAACTACAGTCAAGATCAATAGAAATGTAGTAAACTGGGAAACAATCTTTATGACTAATTTTTCTGACAAAGGACACTCATTTCTAAAATAACTGTGAACTGAGTCATATTTAAAAAAAAGCCATTCCCCAATTGACAAATGGTCGAAGTATATGCAAAGGCAATTTATAGATGAGGAGATCAAAACAATCCGTAGACATATGAAAAATTGCTCTAAATCATTACTTATTAGAAAAATGAAAATTAAAGCTTCTCTGAGGTACCACCTCACACCTCTCAGACTGGACAATATGACCAGAAAGGATAGCAATCATTGTGGGAAGGGTCGTGGGAAATCTGGGACACTATTACATTGGTGGAGCTGTGAACTCATCCAGCCTTTCTCGAGAGGAATTTGGAGCTATGCCCAAAGGGCATAAAAATTTGCATACCCTTTGATCCAGCAATACCACTACTAGTCCTATACCCTGATGATGAAAAAAGGGTAAAAACATCACTTGTCCAAAAACATTCATAGCAGCCCTATTTGTGGTGGCAAAGAATTGGAAGTCAAGTAAATGTCTTTCAGTTGGGGAATGGCTTAGCAAACTGTGTTATAGGTTTGTCATGGAACACTGTTATTCTATTAGAAATCAGTAGGGATGGGAATTCTGGGAAGCCTGGAGGGATTTGCATGAACTGATGCTGAGTGAGATGAACAACTGTATACTCTAACAGCAACATGGGGTGATGATTAACCTTGATGGACAAGCTTATTTCATCCATGCAATAATCAGGGATAATTTTGGGCTGTCTGCAATGGAGAATACCATATGTATCCAGATAAAGAACCATGGAGTCTGAACAAAGTTCAAGGACTATTCCCTTTAATTTAGGGGGAAAAAAAAAACTTGTATCATTGTCTGATCTTGTTATGTCTTATACTTTAGGTTATTTCTTTAAGGATATGATTTCTCTCTCATCACACTCAATTTGGATCAATGTACAACATGGAAACAATGTAAAGACTGACAAATTGCTTTCTGTGGGGAGGGGTGTTGGGAGTGAAGTAAGATTGGGGGAGAAATTGTAAAACTCAAAATAAATAAAATCTTTAATAAAAAAGATAAAGCCAAAAAAGAGAAACATTTCCCATTAAACCCATGAATCATTATCTAAATTGATGGTAGATAAGAAAAAAATACAGCAAAACAAAAGAAATTCATTAAGATTTGAGAAGTTTTACATTTCTTTAGGTTCAGAGCATTAGATTGTTGAATTCATATCCAGTAAAATGCATTAAAATTTAGGGCTTAATCTAACCCCTTGAGATATAGCCTTTGGTTAATTTCCCTGATATTCGGTTTTATTGATGGAACAGATAGCCATAAAGAGTAACTTCTTAGAGTAGCTATGTACTTAACAATCTAATCTCTCAATCAGGGAAAAATGGATAAAATACCTTATAGGAATGCAGTAGAAATTAACTTAAATTGTACGTACTTCTAGAATTCTATAGTAGCAGTGAGTCTCTATTGTGTGACTACATTTATCTATACTTTACAAGCAAAGAAGTTGACCTTGCTACACTTTGAAAAGTATTTTCTTTTTCTTCTCTTCATGCCCATTTCCCTGTAAAGCATATTTTTTGATTGGACTCCAGTTGAAACTATAAGTGTTACAGAGACACACAAAACTTTCAGCCATTCTCTTTTCTTCTTTTTAACTTGACAGCACAGATAAGTTTAATGTTTCATTTTGCTGGCACCAGATGTCCATTGTGAATGTAAATGATGAACTAGTGGAGTTGGATGCTTCCATTGAACCAATATTCAGGGCAGAACTGAATTGCTATGCATCCTGCAGGTGCTCTGCTGAGGCAATCTTTTCACTCTGAGGACATTTAACAGATAGAATATACAGCTGGTCGAAGAATGCCTCTAGGCTATTTGAAAATTTCAATAGAAACAAAAATGCTTCCATGAAGTTTGCAGCAAAGTAGTGGTTTATAAACTCAACTAACCTCTATGTCATTTTTGTTTCAGTAATGCCACCCCTCCACACTCCCCGCTCCTCATACCTCCTATGCCATATGATCCTTTTTAAAATCGTGGACAAATGTAATACTTGGGAGTCTGATGAACAGGACAGCGTTCTCCCAAGCTCTAAAATCATAACATATAGCTGAGTTAATTAAATCTCCAAAGACTCCAATATTTTATCTTACATATTATTCAGTTTTATTAATGCCTTTCATACTTACCATATTTCCCATGGATAAGACTGTCCCTTACTTAAGACACACTTTAATTTTGGAGCCCAAAATTTGAAAAAAATGTATTAAATAAAGTTATTGAACTCAAGTTTTATTCATCATAAAATTCATATAACAACTCCAAAACTCCCATCCATTAGCTTGTCCTCATCTATGTTTGATGACAAATCATTGTCTTTGGAGAGGCTCTGACTGCTTTCCTGCCTGTGCTCTGGTCTGTAGTTGACCACAAGCACTCTCTGGGCAAGTCTGGTGAGTTGAAACATGCTTAATTCATTCCATTTCATGAACATGAAGCACCAATTGTGTCCTCCTTTGAAATCAGGAGCTTCATTTTCATTAGCAATTCTTCTTGCCTTATGATGAACCACTTTTGTGGTCACAGGAATTTCAATTGCCCTTTACTCTTCAATCTATATCTTCAATTTACTCTCTAACTCAGGCCATTTTGCTGACTTGCCTCTCATGGCCTTCTTCTGCCATGGCTTTTTGAGTAGGGTTTTGTTTTCTTGTAGCCAGTCTTAGATTATTTTCTCAGTTGGAGGAAGACCAAATTTCGGCAGCACTATTTCCATTCACTTTTGCAAATTGGATCACTTTTAACTTGAATTCTGCACTGTGCAAAAACATTTTCTGAGCCATTTCTGGGC
Source organism: Macrotis lagotis (assembly GCF_037893015.1). Classification (NCBI taxonomy): domain Eukaryota; kingdom Metazoa; phylum Chordata; class Mammalia; order Peramelemorphia; family Peramelidae; genus Macrotis; species Macrotis lagotis. The sequence goes on from NC_133663.1 coordinate 215,166,761, forward strand.
AGAACATGGCAAAACATAACTGGTAGCAAATATAAAACAACGAGTTCAAAGACAACAAGAGGGAAAAAGTGGGAAATGCAAATAAAAAAATCTACAACCACTATATGAGATGCTCCCAGTTTTTAGAGCCCAAATTTTTTGAAAAAGGGTGTGTCTTATATATAAATATGGTACATACATTCATACATACATAAATGTATTTAATTATTTTGGAATCACCTCCCATCATCCTTCATCCACATTGTATCTTCTCTTGTATACCAAAAAAGCTCAGTCAAAACCCAGTTAAGAAAGCAACCTTAGTAGATGGCACTTAAAACATTATCTTTGTATCGGTACTTTCCTAGCTGCTTCCACCCCTCAGCCAAGAGAAGAGAAATAGGTTTCATTATCTTTTCTCTAGAACTAAGATTGGTCAAATGCAATTAATCCAAATTTGACAACATTTTATCACTGTTATCTACAGACACATACCTCTTTTTATAAGACAAAAATGGTTGCATGAAATTTGTTGCAAAGGTGCAAATTGAGTTTTGTTTTTTTCTGTTCTAATGTGTCATTTTAATGTTTGTCTCTCTGACCATCCTACATCCCCTTCAGTGGTTTTTTATTGAGGTTTGACTTCCTCTGAAGGAGTCCATGGTTATAAAATGTCTTATTTTTCCTCTTCATATTCCCTTTGGTAACTCTTATTTCTTCAGTGACACCTTGGGTAGATGTGAGGAGGAAAAGTTTGGGGTGAGACTCATTTATCTTGAAGTGTGCATGACTAAAAGTTTTCTTGACTATTTATATTTTTAAAGGAGCATGCTTGCTAATACAGAATTAATTTCCAGTTGGTGGAATTTTAAGCAATGAAATGAAAAATTTCATGGTATTAGTTAAGATTTGTAGGTGGATGGAGCTTTATGACATCTTTAAATTTCTCAAACCATTGCCTGTATTTTAGGCTAGCCCTGATTATAGTTTTCTGAATGTCTAACTGTAAGGAACATTTCTCTTTTTTCCCTTTTATTTCTTATATTGTGTTTCTTTTCTAGAGATGTTAAGCATTTTAATATTTACTTCTCCCATTTTCCTCTCTTACATCTCTTTTCCTCCATTTTTCTTTCAAATACATACTAAATGATAATTTTCTTTGTATCTCTTCCTTTCTTTTGTATTTTTTTTGTATATAGAATCTTAGGATCTAACTCCTACTTGAATTAGGAAATGTCAGAGTAATATTCTCAATAAGTGATTATTCAAGCCTGTTTTTGAAGATTTCTAGTGGAGAACTTAGTAGTTCTCATGACAACCTGTTCTTTTATTTTTGACAACTCAAATTTTTTTTTTTAATTAGGAAGTTCTTTGAATCAGTGTGCCAATAGTGGCACTTGGCATAAGAGGACTTGGAAGAATCAGAAAATTTGAATTGAATTGAAACCAGACAGCTATGAATGAACTATGAACAAGTCACACAATTTCCCTAAGACTTGTTTCTTATGTAAAATGGGGTTAATAAACTAGGACTACCTACTTCATAGGGTTGTTGTGAGGAAAGATTTGTGATCTGTAAAGAAGAAAGGAGATCTAACATTATGATGAGTTGAAATCTACTTCCCCATAAATAGTTGTAATTTCCTTTTTTTTTTAAATTTAAGGCAATGGGATTAAGTGATTTGCCCCAGGTCATACAACCAGACAATTATTATGTGTCCTAGACTGGATTTGAACCCAGGTCCTCCTGAGTCCAAGCCTGTGCTCTATGCACTTAGCTGCCCTAATAGTTGTAATTTCTAAGGCTAAAATAGGACAAATTTAATTCCTCTTCTAGATAATAACCTTTTAATAATTAGAAATTACAATTAATTAATTTGGGGTTGACTTTGTAGCCCAAATGCCCAATATACATTTGCTTAAAAGACTATTTTATTGGAAATTCAACAAAACAAGTGCTCATGTGGAGGTCAGAAGAAGCAATACAAGATATTCTCTCTGAAGAACTTTGAAATCAATTTTGAGAAATAGTAGACACTGAGACAGGATAGCCCTGAATGGTATGCCCACATTAAAGACAATGCTTTATTCTGTAACAAAGCAGAAATGTGAGATGTGCAAATTTAGACACCTCCACTATAAATGTTCATATAAATTATTTGTGCCTGATCTATGATGGAACCTTCTGAGTTCATATTCTGATCAGTCCTAGTCAGATCCATTATAGTGATGGCATTTTGATTCCCTTAGAAAATGAAGGATAGGAACTAATTGAGTTTAAATCCAACTTCTTTTATTATTTGTGTGATCTTGGGCAAATCATATAAATCTCTGGACTTCAATTTCTCCATTTAAAAATTGGGGGGGTGTCAGACAATGACATCTTCCATCTCTAAATCTGATATCCTATGGTATCTGAGAAAAAAAATTCTCATAAAGGACACATTTATCTTTATAGTCATGAATGCCCAATATAACTTTTATAGAGTAAAAACCACAAAGTGGTTATGTTGAGGGAGAAATATTAAAGAAATATTTATCTGGCATTTCCTGTAATAAGGAAATATCTGTGCTTGTTTGACATTTTCTGTGGGCATCTAACTTCCTCCCCATTATTAAACCTCTTCTGAAATGTAAATCTGCTGAAATATTGGAACAATGTTAGATCCTTCTCCCCTTAGTCTCCTTAATCCTTCTAGTATGTAGCCTGTCAAGGTTGCCTGATCCCAGTCTCATCCACCTATTTGGTCACTCCTTGTCCCTTCCTCCTGGTTTCTCACCCAGACTTTGTCCCACAGGGAGGGTAGACAGGAGTGCTTAAAAACTATTCACCCTCTCAGCCATGCTGACCTCAGTTGATCTCTGCTTATCCTACCCTGACTGAAACCTTGCAGCTATACTCCTCTTCTTTCATGGTCTTCTCCTAACTTCTTCCCCCCACCCCAAACTCATGGCAGCTGCTACTGTGGCATCTTCTTTTCTTAACATCATTATCTATATCAAAACTCACTTTCTTTTTCTTATTGCCTCATTAAAGAACTCTAAGAATTAACTTGTAACTTTTTGTAGTAACCTCTGAATTAAAATTTATGCCTTTTCTTATACTCCTGGGTCAGAGAGCCTTGTAATTTCTTCACTGATAAACAAATTTACAACTTTGCTAGCCTGCCCCAGGCTTACCACCTAGGTTCCATGCATCAATTACATATGGAAGTGAATTGTTTGGGAAATAGATCCCAATCCAAAGAATGGTTTAAATTGGAGATTTCCATCTTATCCCCAGACTTCCACTATCAAGTAGTTTTTATTACAGTATTTTGAATTAATAAATTCCTAAAAATCACCCTCCAGGATCACTGCCTTTTGTGACACTATTCAATAGAACTATGATCTATTCAGAGCAGTATTGCCCAAGGACAGGTTATAGTAGAGTTCTTTCAAAAAGTGATCCACAGGAGAAGGAAATGACAAAAACTTCTTTAACAGTATTAAACTTGGACAGATATCAGGAGATTGTGGAGGAGGGCCTGGTATGCCCAAGAGATCACAAGAGTTGGATGCAGCCAAGGACTAAATAACAGAAATAACAACAGTAGGGTAAATAACCTGGAAATGGATTTTTTTAATGTATTATTATTCTTAACAATAAAACGATTGGAAATTTGCTTATATGTAGTAAGTCAGGAAAAGATTATACGGAAAGTATTTATTTTCTTCAGCTTGCTCCTTTTCAGAATATATTAGAAAATAAAAAAAGAATATATTAAAAAGAACATAACATAAAATATATTAGAAAGAAAATAACATTTATATAGTACTTTTAAAGGTTTGAATCAACTCTGGGAGTTAGGTGCTATTTGTTATTCTCATTTTATAGTGGAAGAAACTAAGTTAGACAGGTTAAAAGATACTTGCTGAAGGTCACACATCTGTTGTTCTTTTTTTGTCTTTTGTTCTCAAAGAAGCTCATGACATCTGGGGGATGTTAACATGACATACAAGTGAATTTGATTTAAGTGGGGGAGGGAGCGCCTCCAGAGCCATCTGGATCTAAGTGATGACACATGGATCAGGAAAAATAGAGGTCCTTGAAAATCTGGAGACCAAAATGTAAGATCTTTAACAGATCTCAATTTGGTCTAAGTAAGAGAACTGGAGAAAAGAATGGTCTCTTTTTACTAGTCAAAAAAAAAATCAAACTGGGAGGGGAAGATCCTCAGAGTTTCTGAGCAAAACAGTAACAATTGCTATTTACATTAATTCCAAGGCAATATCAGGGCCCAAACAATGACCAAGTTGGGCCCTTGGGTCCTATTGTTGACCAATCAATGAGAGCCAGAGTGAATTGAGGCTGGTAAACCCCAAAATATTTTGCCAGGTTTCAATGATCAAAATGTCCATTTCTTTTGGTAGAGAAACTACAGGTAGGGGTATGATACCCTAGGTGGACAGAAGGAAAAAAGGGAGAGAGAGAGAGAGAGAGAGAGAGAGAGAGAGAGAGACCAACACAGAGCTCACACAGTTAGTGACTGAAACTAGATTCAAATTAAAATCTTCTTGATTAAAATCCCAACATTCTATCCTTTATGTCATCTTTCTTAGAATATGCTTCATTTCATGTTCATTAGGGACAGAGAGTTTGATTATCAGAAATTCAGTTTAGGAGAAGTGCCCCTTCTAGAAATTTTTTTTTTTTTTTAGATTTTTTTCAAGGCTTGCCCAAGGCTACAGAGCTAGTTAATTATTAAGTGTTTGAGACCAGATTTGAACTCGGGTACTCCTGACTCCAGGGCCGGTGCTCTATCCACTGCACCACCTAGCCTTCCCAAGAACATAGAAATCTTCCCCCTCCAGGTTGTCAGTGCTGCCAAGTGACTAAAGGTACACAGGGGAGATTAGCATGTGATTTTATTTATTTTATTTTGTTTATTTTGAGTTTTACAATTTCCCCCCTAATCTTACTTCTCTCCCCCCACCCCCCACAGAAGGCAATTTGCCAGTCTTTACATTGTTTCCATTCTATACATGCTAAGTTGAATGTGATGAGAGAGAAATCATATCCTTAAGGAAGAGACATAAAGCATAAAAGATAGTAAGATCAGACAATAAGATATCAGTATTTTTCACTAAATTAAAGGTAATAGTCCTTGGTCTTTCTTCAAACTCCACAGTTCTTTCTTTGGATACAGATGGTATTCTCCATCCAAGACAGCACCAAAATGTCATTGATTGATGGAATGAGCAAATCCATCAAGATTGATCATCACCCCCATGTTGCTATTAGGATGTACAAGGTTTTCTGGTTCTGCTCATCTCACTCAGCATCAGTTCATGCAAATTCCTCCAGGTTTCCCTGAATTTCCATCCCTCCTGGTTTCTAATAGAACCACAGTGTTCCATGACATACATATACCACAGTTTATTAAGCTATTCCCCAATTGAAGGACATTTACTTAATTTCCAATTCTTTTCCACCACAAACAGGGCTACTATGAATATTTTTGTACAAGTGATGTTTTTACCCTTTTTCATCATCTCTTCAGAGTATAGACCCAGTAGTGATATTGCTGGATCAGAGGGTATGCATATTTTTTATTGCCCTCTGGGCATAGTTCCAAATTGCTCTCCAGAAAGGTTGGATGAGTTCATAGCTCTGCTAACAATGTATTAGTGTCCCAGATCTCCCACATCCCTCCCAATATTGATTGTCCTTTCTGGTCATATTGGCCAGTGTGAGAGGTGTGAGGAGGTATCTCAGAGAAACTTTATTTTTATTTTTTTATTTTTTATTTTTTTAGGTTTTTGCAAGGCAAATGGGGTTAAGTGGCTTGCCCAAGGCTACACAGCTAGGTAATTATTAGGTGTCTGAGACTGGATTTGAACCCAGGTACTCCTGACTTTAGGTCCGGTGCTTTATCCACTGTGCCACCTAGCCACACCTCAGAGAAACTTTAATATGCATTTCTCTAATAAGTAATGATTTAGAGCAATTTTTCATATAGCTATGGATTGCTTTGATCTCCTCATCTGTAAATTGCCTTTGCATATCCTTTGACCATTTGTCAACTGGGGAATGGCTTTTTTAAAATTTGACTCAGTTCTCTGTATATTTTAGAAAAGAGTCCCCTGTCAGAAACATTAGTTGTAAAGATTGCCTCCCAATTTACTACACTTTTTCTGATCTTGGTTACAGTAGTTTTGTCTGTGCAAAAGCTTTTAAATTTAATGTAATCAAAATCATCTAGTTTGTTTTTAGTGATGTTCTCCATCTCTTCCTTAGGCATGAACTGCTTTTCTTTCAATAGATCTGACAATTAAAGTAGTCATTGGTCTTCTGGTTTGCTTATAATATTTTTTTTATGTCTAAATCCTGTATCCATTTGGATCTTATCTTGGTATAGAGTGTGAGGTGTTGGTCTAATCTAAGTTTCTTCCATACTAACTTCCAATTTTCCCAGCAGTTTTTATCAAAGAAAGAGTTTTTATCCCAATAGCTGCACTCTTTGGGTTTATCAAACAGCAGATTAGTATTATCATTTCCTGTTATTGAACCTAGTCTTTTCTACTGGTCCACCACTCTGTTTCTAAGCCACTACCAGAGAGTTTTGTTGACTGATGCTTTATAATATAATTTTAGAACGGGTAGGGCTAAACCCCCTTCCTTTGCACTTATTTTCCCATTAAATTCCCAGAAATTCTTGACTTTTTATTTCTTCATGAATTTACTTACAATTTTTCTAACTCCTTAAAGTAATTTTTTGGAATTTTGATTGGTAGGGCACTAAGCAGGTAGTTTAGTTTTGGTAGAATTGTCATTTTTATTATATTAGCTCTACCTATCCATGAGTAGTTGATGTTTGCCCAGTTATTGAAATTTTATTTAATTTGTGTGAGAAGTGTTTTATAAGTTTTTTCAAAAAGTTTCTGAGTCTGCCTTGGCAAATAGACTCCCAGGTACTTTACATTGTCTGAGTTTACTATGAATGGGATTTCTCTTTCTAGCTCTTCCTGCTGTATGTATGTATGTATGTATCTATCTATCTATCTATATCCTCAACTTTCATATATATATGAAAGTTGAGGATTTATGAAGAAGATTTATATATATCTTGCAACTTAACTAAAATTGCATTGTTTCCAATTGTTTTTTGGATGATTTCTTGGTATTCTCTGCATATACCATCAAATCATCTGAGAGTTTTGTCTCTTCCTTCCCAATTCTATTTCCTTCAATTGCTTTTTCTTCTCTAATTGCTGAAGCTAACATTTCTTATATGATATAGAATAGTAGTGGTGATGATGGGCATCCTTGTTTCACCTTTGATCTTACTGAGAATTCCTCTAGCCTCTCCACATTGAATACAATGCTTGTTGATGGTTTCAGATAGATACTGCTTATTATGCTAAGGAACAGTCCATTTATTTCTACGCTCTCTGCTGTTTTTAGTAGGAATGTGTGCTGTATTTTGTTGAAAGGTTTTTCAGCATCTATTTATATAATCATATAATTTCTGATAGGTTTGTTGTTGATATAATTGGGTATGCTAACAATTTTCCTAATATTGAACCAACCCTGCATTCCTGGGATAAATCCTACTTGGTCAAAATGTATTATCCTAGTGATAAATTGTTGTAATCATTTTGCTAAGATTTTATTTAAGATTTTTGCATCTATATTCATTAGGGAGATAGGTCTATAATTTCCTTTCTCTGTTTTAACTCTTCCTGATTTAGGTATCAGCACCATATTGATGTCATAGAAAGAGTTAGGCAGAGTTCAGTCTTCACCTATTTTTCCAAAGAGTTTATATAGAATTGGAACCAATTGTTCCTTAAATGTTTGATAGAATTTTATTTTTTTTCATAAAACCAACTCTTGGTTTTATTCATTAACTCAATTGTTTTTTGGCTTTCAATTTTATTAATTTCTCCTTCAATTTTGAGAATTTCTAATTTGGTATTTAATTGGGGGGTTTAATTTGCTATTTCTCTAATTTTTTTAGTTGCACATTTAGTTCATTGATTTCCTCTTTCTCTAATTTATTCATGTAAGCATTTAAAGATATAATATATCCCCTGACAGCCTTCTTTGAGTGAATCCCATAGATTTTGGTATGTTGTTTCATTATTGTTATTATCTAGGATAAAATATTTAATTCTTTCTATAATTCATTGTTTGATCCACTCAGTCTTTAAAAGGAGGTTACTCATTTTCCAATTAGTTCTGGGTCTATATCTACCTGGCACCTTATTGCATATGGTTTTTATTGCATTATGATCTAAGAAAGATGTATTCACTATTTCTGCCTTTCTACAATTGATTATTAGGTTTTTATGCCCTAGCACATAGTCAGTTTTTGTGTAAGTGTTATGTACTGCAGAGAAAAAGGTATATTCCTTTCTATCCCCATTCAATTTCCTCCATAAGTCTATCATATGTAGGCTTTCTTACAATCTATTTACCTTCTTAATTTCTTTCTTGTTTATTTTATGATTCAATTTATCTAAATCTGAGACTGGGAGTTTGAGGTCTCCCACTTGTAGAGTTTTGCTGTCTATTTCTTCCTGTATTTCTTTCAGTTTCTCCTCTAAGAATTTGGATGCTATTCCATTGGTTGCTTACATATTCAGTATTGAAATCACTTTATTGTCTACAATCCTTTTCGGAGTATATAGTTTCCTTCCTTATCTCTTTTAAGGCTATCCCTTTTTTTGCAGCTGCTTTGTCTGAGATAAGGATTGCTACCCTGTTTTTTCTTTTCAGCCAAAGCAAAATTATATTTTGCTCCAACCTTTTACCTTTACTTTATATGTATATCTCTGCTTCAAATGAGTTTCTTGTAAGCAGCATATTGTAGGATTCTGGTTTTTAATCCACTCTTCTATTCACTTACATTTTAAGGGAGAGTTCATCCCATTAACATTCAAAGTTATAATTACTAACTCTTTATAACCCTCCATGCTATCTTCCTTCTGTTTGTATTTTTACCCTTGTTTTCCCTTTATCCATATTCTCCAGTATTTTTTCTGAATCCCACCCGCTTTAGTGTGTTTGCCCTCCTACATCCACTCCCTCCCCTTTCTTTCTCCTTTCCCTTTTTCCTTTCCTTCCTTCTGTTAGTTCCCCCTTTCTCCCCCTCCTTGTCTCTGTCTCCCCTTTCCCCCCTTTAATATTTGAAAGGTAAGATTTTTTTTTTAAGTTAACTGAGTGTGTGTGTAAATTAACTTGAAGTCAGATTTGATGAGAGTAAGATTCAGGTGTTTCTCAACTCCTCCTTCTCCTCCTCTATTACCATAGGTCTTTTGTTCCTCTTAATGTAATGGGTTTTACCCCATTTATTCCATTCCCTCCTCCCCTCTCCTTCCTGTACCCCTTTTTAAGGAGGAAGTGATTATAAATCATTCTATCTGAGTCATAGAAAATCCTGAGTATCCATCACTTCTGGCTAAGTATATTCTCTCTAATAGAGTTACAATTCTTGATAGTTATTAGAGTCTTTCTCCCAAGTAGGGTTGTAGCCAGTTTCATGCCATTAGTTAATAGTGTCACAGATAAGTCATGAGTGTCCATCATTTCTGGCTATATATATTCTTTCTGATAGAGTTATGATTCTTAAGAGTTATGAGACTCTTTTTCTTATACTGGGAAATAACCAATTTCATCTTATTGGATAGCAGTTTTTTCTTTATTCCCTTCTTTTTTTTTAAAAACCTTTTCATGTGTCACTTGAACCTCCTGTTTGATGTCCCTATTTTCTATTTAGCTCTGGTTTTTTTTATCAGGAATTTTTGGAAGTCTTCCATTTCATTAAATGTTCATCTTTTCCCCTGAAATAGAAGGCTCAGTTTTGACAGATAGTGGATTCTTGCCTGCATTCCAAGCTCCTGTGCTCTTCAGAATATCTCATTCCAGGCAGTTTGATCCTTTTATTTTAATACAGCTAGGTCCTGCATAATTCTTACTGCGGCTCCTTGGTATCTAAAGTGTTTCTTTCTGGCTGCTTGCAGGATTTTCTCTTTTACCTGGTAGTTCTAGAACTTGGCCACAACATTCTTTGATGTTTTCATTTTATGATCTCTTTCCAGAGGGGTTCAATGTATTCTTTCAGTAACTATTTTGCCCTCTGGTTCCATGATATCAGGGCAGTTTTTCATCACTTAATCCTGTAATATTAAGTCTAGGCTTTTTTTCTCCTCAATGTTTTCAGGAAGATCTATAATTCTCAGTTTGTCCCTCTTTGATCTATTCTTGAGGTCAGTGGTTTTGTTGATGAGGTATTTTACATTTTCTACCATTTTTTCTATTTATTGGTTTTAACAGGATCTTGCTGTCTCATGAAGTCATTAGTTTGCACAGACTCTATTCTTTTTTTTAAGAGAAGAATTTTCTTCATTTACCTTTTGCAACTACTCTTCCAATTGGTCAGTTCTATTTTTGAACGAGTTTTCCATTTGACCAATTAAGGTTTTGAGAAAATTGTTTTCTTTTTGCATTTGTCCAATTTATTTTCCAATGATTTGTTTTCTTGTTGCAAGGTGTTAATCTTCTCTTGGGTTTCTTTTTCTAAATATTCCAGTTGATTTTTAAACTCCTTCCTTATTTCTTCATGGAGGTCTTTCTGTGCTTGAGATTAGCTCATATTCTCTGCAGAGGTTTTCGGTCTCTCTGAGTTAGGGTCTTTTCCTTCCAGAATTTTTTTATGGATGCTCTTTTGTGCTGGCCTTTCTTCATTTTACTAAGACCTTGAGTTGGGGTGGGGCTGGTTCACAGGGGTTTGGTGCTGGTTCCCTAGAGGCTTTACTCACTGAGTGTAATATCTACACCTGGCCAGTAGGGGGTGCTAGAAGTTTTGCTCACTGTGTGTAATATCTCTAACTGGTCAGTAGGGGGTACTGATTGCTTTTTTCTGGAGTGTCTGTGATCTTTACTAAAGCCCTCTCCCTTGGCCTGGATTGAGTGATTGAAGCTGTTAAATACTTTTGTCTTTGATCAGTGGTGGGCTACACCCTGGGGTGAGGTGATCATTCTCCCTATTGTCAGCTGAGGTGATTCTGCTGCTAGGCCTTAGCCTGGGGCAGAGGTAGTCTGTAATTGTTTATTCTGGGAAGCAGTTTCAGCTGAAAATGGAGTTTTGGACTCTGAGTTCCTCCTGAACAGAGGAGGTCAGGGATGATGTCAGCAGCTCTTCCACACAGGAGCTCTCCCTCTAAACCTGCCAGCAAGCTCCATAGAGTCAGCGCCACCCTCAATGCCTCTGCTCCCTATTTGACTCAAGGCCCTGAGGTCAGCCCCACCGCTGATCATGCTGTTCTGGTTATCAGCCCCTCAGGCTCCAGTACTCCAGTCCTGCTGCTAATCAGGCTAAACTAAGGTTAATCCAGGCTCCCAAGCTCTCCTGGGTCCCATGCTCTCAGCAGAGTTTGCCCTCTGTGCCTGGACTCACCCAAGATCTCAGACGACAGATCCTGAAGTAGATGTTCTTTCTCTTGGCTTTACTTTCTGTGTTTTGTGGATCGGATTTTTGTTAAGAGTTTTGTTTCATATCATATATGTGGGGATGATCAGGAGATTTTAGAACTCTGCCTGTCTTCTCTCTGCCATCTTGGCCCAGTATGTGATTTTAGAGAGAGAAAAGCAAACAAAATTTCATAGGTTTATTTCACTGAATTTTGAAAGGTTGTATTTGGAAGTCATTTTCCTTATCCTGCACAATTATTTCGATCCATTTAATAAAAAAGTAGTCCTATTATATTGAAACTATTAATGATGTTGGCAATATTTATTTGCATGCATCTAACACCATAGGCACCATAGACAATATATAAACATAAAATAAATTAAAGGTAATCTTGAGAGGGAAAGGATTAGTAACTGGGAACAGAAATAGGACTGGGATGGAGAAAGAAGTGGAATTTGAACTTAGTCTTAATAGAAATTAGGAAAACTAAGAAGCTCAGTGAATAAAAGGAGATATTAGAGCAGGCAAGAGGCCGGGACCAAGCTGATCAGCTGAAAATTAGACATACTGAGAAGAATCCTAAGGGCATCAAATATGAGAACAAGAAAGGTTATAAATATTTCAGACAAAGAATTAGGAGATGAGTAGAAGTGGAAGGGGATAAAAGTAAAATATATATATATATATATATATATATATATATATATATATATATATATATATATACATATATATATAGCAAAAGAGTAGATACTATCATGAGCAACTGGACTTTAGAAAAACCTGGAAAGACTTGCATGAACTGATGCTGAATAAAGTGAACAGAACTAGGAGAACATTGGTCACATTAGTAGGCATGTGATAATCACTGATGATAGACTTGGTCATTTCAACAGTGCAATAATCAGACAGTTCTAAAGGACTTGTGATGGAAAATACTATACATATCCAGAGAAAGAACTATGAAGTCTGTTTGGGATAACCCAAAATGACTACTTGGAGTCCTCTCAAAGTGGCAACAAAGAGTTAAAATTTAATTCAGTTCTTGCAAGAAGCTGGGCAGTTCCTAACTTTCAATGAAAGAGAGAGAGTAGGAAAAGCCAAATCACAGAAGCTGAAGCAGGGTTAAAAAACTACAAAAACCACAACCCATCCCCCACCGCTTTTCTGCTGACCCTTACAACAATTGGTCAAACTTGATGGTACGAAGAGAAGGGGAGTATACCTAAGAGTTCCCAGGAAAGTTAGTCTTTGTTTACATCTTATGTAGTTAGGGTGACATAATTTTTCTAGCCAGAGATACGGGTTCTCATGATGATTCTTGAGAAATAGAAATTGAGGCCTATGGCTTAGACTAATTTAGCACTATGTTTCTGAAAAGTCAGCACTTTTGCCCCTCAAATGTCTGAATGCAAACCAAAGTTTACTATTTTTAAAATTTGTTTCATGTTTTTCCTCCCCTCATGATTTTTTCCCTTTTTGTTCTGATTCTTCTTTTATAATATGATTAATATGTATATATTTGACATAATTACCCATATATAACCTATTATTATTAGATTTCTCTCTGTCAAGGGGAGGGAGAAAAATGTTAAAGTCAAAATCTTGCCCAAAAATGATTGTTGAAAAGAATCTTTCTATGTAGTTGAAAAAATTAATTAAAAAAGGTAGATGCCAGTTATCAATTGAATACTTTATAGTAGATTTCAATCTGTATGAGCACAGGGCAGCATCACATTTGAACTTTGTAGAGGGTCACTGTTTAGCACAGTGCTCTCTATGCAATTGATTGTTAGGTTGAATTAACTAAGGACTCTGATTCTAAACCAATCCTTAGGTAGTATAAAATAGATATGATTAAGTAGGAGAAAATACAATACTTTTCTCTAATATTTATTATAACCTGTTGATGGAAAGGACCCTACACAGTCTAGGGCCTATAAGTGGAGATAAATATAGGGACCTGCCTGGAATGGGGACATAAGGAAAGGAGAAAAGAGCAACTATTTACACAGGCTGATCCTGAGAACCATAATGTAGATGACTTTATTTTTACCTATCTGACAATTTCTGTTTCTTTAATACCCTCCCTCTTGTTCCTTTATCCTTCCTCCTTTCCTCTCTTTTAACTATTCTTTCTACAAATTTCTAGAAATTGGCTGTTAGGAATATAAATTTGAGAATAAAATGGGAGAGGAAGAGAAGCAATTAAAAAGCCTGCTTGTTTATTAGGCAGAATATTTTGTACTGGGATTGGTGCCAATATAATTTAGAATGACCAATGAGAATTGACCTCTTGGAAAAATGGATTTATTCATGAAAATTCTATGTGTGAACTTTTAACTAAATGATGACAGAGAAGACAGAGCTATTCAACTCTTATTTTGTTTCTTTCTCTTTTGACAGATTGCCTTGGTTTGGACAGGATAGGAAAAAAAGTCTAATAGGGAGTCCATTGCTCAGACAAGAAAGAAGATAGGAGAGTACCTAGCTTTCCTTTATATCACACATTTTCTCCATCATGTTCTTAAATCTGGAAATCAACAAAACAAAATGATAAATCAAGCCTTGATTTAAAATATTTCCAATTTTTTGTGTGTAAATGATCACAGTGAAGATTTTACAATAAGCTCTTCCAAGCTGGTCTTGAAACCTTGCCAGCAATTTTCTTTTACTTTCTATGTATTCCCAGACCTTACTCCAGTGACTTCTAATTGGCATCTAGGTGGTACAGTGGATAGAGCATCAGCCCTGGAGTTAGGAGAATCAGAGTTCAAATCTGCTTCAGATACTCAAACACATGACACTTACTAACTGTGTGACCTTGGATAAGTCATTTAACCCTGATTGCTTCGCAGCGCTTTCTCCAGTCATCCTGATTCATATCCTGGCCATGGACCCAGAGGGTTATGGAGGAAAAAGTGAGACTGGTGACTTACAGAACCCCCTCATTCAAATCCGGTCCAAGTGCTTATCATCACATCATCTCCCTGATGTCAAGGTCTTCTTCAAGAATAAAGGAAAAACATCATCATCATCATCATTATCATCATCAGTACTTGGCAGGTAGTTAGTAAATGCTTTTTGACTAACTGACTAGTCTAAAGTTTTCAGATTCCATTTTTCCTTTTTAAAAATATTATTATAAGTTACCCTTCTCCATGGTACTTCTGTAATCTTACTTTCCATTCCTTCCAGTATCTTAGGATGTAGTTTTTAAAGGTGATATGCACTCATAATTTTTTCTCCTGTTTTACTGATTGTTAAATATTTACCAGCACATGCTGATTCTTGCTCTCAGAGGGCTAAAAGCCTAATCGGGGAGGCAATATGCAAACAACTCTGTACAAAAAGTGGACAGGTCAAGAAGAATGAAGATTGAGAAAAGACTATCAAATTAGTTTCAATTGGATGATGAGAATTGAGAAGAAAGTAAGAGGAAAGTAATGGGAGGCACTATTGGCTTTTTCACTGAGCTTAGCTATAAAAGGGAGAAGTATAAGATGATGGCTATTAGAAATGGATGGATCAATAGAATGAGGATTGTTTGAGGATGGGGAAGAATTGAGAATATTTATACATGGTATGGAAACAGCTAGTTGACAGAGATTGCAGCTGGGACAGTAGGGATAACAGAAAGGGCAATCTATTGTAGAAGATGGGGTCAATCTATTGCAGAAGATAGAATAGAATCAGTCAAGCATATTGGAGAGGTTAATCTTGTCAAGGAGACCTACTCTTGTGAAATGGGTAAAGGAGGACATAGTGGCAGATAGTATCTGAGTGATATGCCTCACCTGCCACCCCTTCATTGCATGTCCATAGAGTAGAAGGATTGGAAGTCTTAGAATGAAAAACAGATTTTAGGATTGCAAAGCAGAATGATAACAAATTATAAATATGAAAGGGGATTTCAGAATCCTGGAATATAAAAGTGCAATACTTAAAGGCCGTTGTCTTTGAGACCAAAGAACTACCAACTATTCATGGGGGTTGTCAAAATCAAGGATATAGCTTTCATGTGCAGATGCTATGAATAGTAAGGGATGTCATTATGTATGTTGAAATCCCCTAATTTAAAGTAAGGATTTGGAGAGGAGAGAAAGACTGTCAGCCAGTCATTGAACTTGAAGAGGTGTGTCCTGGAGATCACTAACAGCTACCAGCATCTTGATTTTGCAGTAATACAGATTGAGTGGCCCTTAAAGGAGGAGAAACTATTAATTAATTGAAGTAGAGGAAGAACCTGAAAATGGCAATGGGGATCAGAGAGTGTTCCAACTCCCTTACCTTAACCAGGAAGTCCAGGAAAGGGAATAATGAATAAAACTGTATCCACTGTTGAGAAGGATGGCTAGGGAATCTGAGTCATTAGGAGAGATCGAGATTTCAGTGACTGAAAAATCATGGAAAGAGTGGGAGAGAAAAAGTTTCAATAGGAAAAAATTTTGTTACCTGTGGAGCAGGCATCTTAAAAAGCACAGTGGAAAGGATAGGTAGCTTTAGATGAAACATTAGGGGAATTAGATTGAGAAGGATTAAAAAAAGGAGCAGGCAGTGGGTGGAAGGACAGACATAGGATCTGATAATTTATATTATGTTTTTAATTCCCAGCAAAATACATGATTAAAGGTAAGATTAGATTATATATTTAGAATTATGGAAAGGACTTTAGAAATGTACTATTCTAATAATTTCCATTTACTAATCCTTTGAGAGTTCATTATGGTGTTCCAAGTGGTTTGTGTTATAAATTCCTTAGTGATGCCACAATAATCATTCTCATAATAATATATTCATAGCATTTATTTGCTATTCACAGTGATAAGTGCTTTACAAATATTCCATCTGATTTTCACAGCCATCTTGTGAGTAGGCATTATTAACTCCCCCCATTGTATAGTGAAGGAACTGAGACAAATAAAGGTTAACTTACTTGCCCAAAGTCCTACATCTAGAAGATGTTTTGGGGGCTAGATTTAGACTCAGTTCTTCCTGATTTCTGACCCAATGCTCTATCCCATATGCAATCTAACTGCCTCTATTATATTCAGCAGTAAATATTTGTCTAATTATATTGCAAATATAATTTTTTCCTCTGTGACAACAAGCATGTACTTATCAGTAATAGAAGTCTGGTTCTGAAACAATTTGAAGTTGTCACAGAACAATTCTGGTGTTCATTTAGTGACTGCATTAAACTGTGACTACTTTTTGTAATGTAGTATGTTTTTACTGTTTCTCAACCTATAATTAATTTGTTTTCAAACCACCAAAAAGGATAAATATTTTTAGCATAAATTGATTCCCAATGGATAGTCAGATGCATGTACATATTATTTGTTTTGTATATTGCACCAGCATTGCTATTTCATTTGCCCTTGTTACCTTGCAATTAAAACTCAGTCTCCCTCAGAGTTGTGTTAGTCTTTTTGCTATCATACTTAAGAAAAGATTGAAATGAAAATTTGCTAGTATACACAATATAGATTGGTGGACTGGCCATGTATGGCATGGATAAATAAATGTCTGATCTGGGATTTGGCCTAATTTGTCTCCTTAGACATCTTGTGATTTTCCATCTTTGTAGGGAAGACTAAATGCTTATTTCTTTACTCTCTTATCTCCTAGAAGGTTACTGGACTGGTAAATATATGCACGCACACACACACACACACACACACACACACACACACACACACACCCCACATCAAATATTGTTTAGTAGTACAATATTGTCCTTGAGGGGTTGAGAACAGAACCACTGTCCTAGATTGCTCTCAAGAGGAGGGTAATGACTTACTCTCAAACTACCAAGATTTATTCTCATACATCAATTACTGGTTATAAAAAGAAAATCAAGAATATGAATTGTATATTTTTAAACAGCAGTCTCCTTTATTTTTTAAGAGAAAACTCCTTCAGTCAATATAAAACAAATACTGTTTCTTAGCACAGTCAAGATGCAGAAACTCTTATGGAGTTATGATTTAATTTATAAGACTTGGTCGATAATTTGATAAATGACATGAATGAGAAGTTGAGAATGACTTCAAAATTGTGAAGGGAGGCTGGAAGATTAGTGGTGCCCTGAACAGAAATAGAGAAGTTTGGAAGTGTAAGTTGGAAGGAAAAGATAATGAGTTCCGTTTTGGACAGAGTGAATTTGGATTACTATAGTATATCCAATTAGAAAAGTTCAAGAGACTGTAGAGTGTAGTTTAATTGAAGCTCACAAATGACATATAGACAGAAGGGAGGCAGGTGGTAGAGAGTGAATAGCATTAGCTTTTAGGTCTTAGATCTGCTTTCAAGTAAATTCTGATTCCTGATAGTTGTGCCATTTGGTGAAATTCACAAATTCTCAGGGCCTCAGTTTCATCATCTGTAAAATGAGAAACAATTAGATTAAGGTTATCTCTAAAGTCCAGCTCTAACATTTTGCACATCTCTCATATAAATGAGCCTATAAACATCCTTGAGGTAACCTTTGTCCCCAAGGCAAAGACATAAAACTTTCAAGCCATCATCTTCCACATATCCCACTCAGACTGCCTTTTTGTTTCATTTGCTTTTAAGGCTGCCCTTGATGTTGAAGTGGGGGAGAGTCAAGAAAAGCGATTAACAGGATCAAGAAACTCCAGAGATTCCTATATTGGAGATGTTTCTAAATAATTAGATGCTGCAGTGGCCACTTTTTGAAAGGATGATCAATGAAATGAGTTTGCTGGAGGAAAATTCCTTCAATATTTCAAGAGAACATTGATTTCATTAGTGCACAAATAGCTGCCAACCCCTTAAACTTTAGAGGATGGTTTTTGTGAGTTGCTGTGGCCTATATCTATATAATACACATACAACATATACACATATACATGTCTTGTGCATACACATAAGAATATATATAAACACACACATATATACAAATATATATTTGTATAATTTGTGTTTATCAGATATTGATTGTCTCCAATCTAAGCTAGGCAATGCCTTGTGTACATATATGTATATTTACACATATAACCACACATGTATATATTGGCACAAATATATATATATATATTTAAATACAAATATAATTTTATATATCAAATTTTGGCTGATTCTGGCTATTCTGGCTATTCTTAGGCTTTTCCTTAGACAACAGAATATAAAATATCTTTCTATATCTACACTTATAACTATTACACATACATATATATACAAACATATATATGCACATATGCACATGTACATATATATATACAAGTAATTTCATCACATCATAGAACATATGGTATATAAAATATATGAATATATACCCAAATATATATATACACATGTATATATCAAATATTAGCTAATTCTTCCCAAACTAAACTATGCTGGTTCTCAGACAAAAGAACATACTGCCTATGACTAGATATGTACTAGCTTTTTTGGTCTGGTAGAACCAAAAAGAAAAAAAAAGGAGGAAAGAGAATCAATTTAAACTTATCAATCAGTTTTTTAAAAGAGGTAGATTAAGTAAATCATCTCCAAAACTTCCATATAACTCTAAAATTCTAAGAAAGAAAGCAAAGTTATTTTAAATTAAATGTTTATATTCCTTATAGCTAGCAATCACTTTTAGATCAAATTTATTATAGCCTCAAGTTGCTGTGTAATTGATTGGCAAAAATGCTTGATCTCAGGCCTGCAGTATCTTTCTGGTTGATTTGAACAAGAGTAGTTTACCACCTCTTTCACATGGGCCTGGTCACCACCTTTAAATTTGAAATTCAGGTTTGAAATTCGATTAGGTTCCTTCCCTTTAAGGTGGATCCTTCAGACTATAAGAATTAGACCAGGGCAGGCTCCAACTGGGCAGTGGAATATTCTTTTATTTGTTGTTGTTTGTTTATTTTTTTGCAAGGCAATGGGGTTAAGTGATTTGCCCAAGGTCACACAACTAGATAATAATTAAGTGTCTGAGTTCATATTTGAACTCAGGTTCTCCTGATTCCAGGGCTGGTGCTCTGTCCACTGTGCTACCTAGCTGCCCCAGGGCAGTGGAATATTCTGAGAGAAGAATAATTCAATGAAATAAGGCTGGTGTGCAACTAGTGTTATACTAAAAATTTTAGCACACTGAAAGAATGATCTATTTGTCTTAAGTTACTTGAGACAAACATTCTTACTTTTATTGTTCACTTCATATGTTCTCCCTGATTGCAGGCTGCCTTGTTCCAGTTTGGACTGATGATACACAAATACATTTATGTTATACACACACACACACACACACACACACACACACACACACACACAAACTTGTAGAGTTTGTTGTATTTATAAAACAAAATAGAATTAAATTAATATGAGTTTGTTCTAATTAGTAACAAAAATATTAAGCTGACATGTGTTAACCTCCAGAATTTAGTCTTAAGAAAGAACAAATGGAATTAGGTTAGCATACATGTTTATCATTCTAGGCTTGAGGTTATGCATGTATGGGGTCTGGTTAGGAAACAGACCCGAAGTGTGATTTTTGGAGAAGCATATTTAAACAATTGCACAAATCAGAAAGCAGGATCTGATAGAGCTGCTTCCTATTGTAGTTGTTCGTATTTGTTACTACAGAGAGACAAGCTGACAAAATTTACATTTGTTTTTAGATGACATCATCAGTATGTATATATCAAATATTAGCTAATCCATGCCAAGCTAAATTTGGTTGATCCTCAGACCAGAGTATAGAGAACATTCTGCTTGTTACTAAGTCTGTACTAGTTTTTCTAATTTGGTAGAACCAAAAACATACAAGTCACAGGGAAACTGACAGGAAAGAAAGCATCAATTCAAATTTCCTTACCAACTTTGTAAAGAGGCAGACTAAATAAATCATCTCTATAATTGCCATAAGCATCCTAAATTTTAAGAAAGCAAGTAGCTATTTTTAATTAAATATTATATTCATTATAGGCTCATTTCCTTTAGGTCAAATCTTTTCTAATATAATGAAGGCTTGGCCCTTAGGGCATATACAGTTGACTCTGCCTGGTGCTAGGAAGTTGCTGAGTCTGTTTCTGAATATGTAAGCTGGAGGGCCTTTTTTTCCCTGTTTAAGAGTAGTAGGCACTGTTGTCCTCTGATTGCTTCTGATTGACTTACTGCATGGTTAGAAAAATCTTTTTTAATGACAAATAAATTGGAACTTAGTCTGAATACCAAAGGCTAATATAGAGATGATTGATAATCTCTTTCTTTCTTGGGGACTTTTTAGAGAAGAGGAAGAAATGCTGTGGGCCTTTGGGTGGGGGGAGAAGTTGAGACAGTTGGTTACCTTACTTCTGAAACTGACTTCCCTGTACAAATGAATGTATGTTTATGCTCTTTCTTTTGTCTCTTTTATTTTATTTTATAGTACTGTTATCTTTTCCTTCAGAACTAAATTTTTTATTAAATCAACTCAAAATCTGGACTTATAGGTCTTAAAAACATATGCATGTAAGTTACAGATATTCCTCTTTTCTATTATTATTTTTTAAAACAAAACAAAAACTTTTCTTTCTGCAATTTTTAATTGAGAAACAATATTAGAATAAGATTTTCAGTTTTCATTTTTTAATTCTGAAATCAATATTTAATTATTTTATGAGAACTCACCAAACCAGCACTGTTTAGAGACACAATTTTAGTACACTGGCATCCAGTATTGTGAGATTTTAGGGACTCTGGCCTAGCCCTCCCAATGCCCCCCAAAGGTCCAGTGACTTCTTTTTAGATCTCCAGGCAAGAGGAGACTAAAGAAGAGCTGCTGAGGGAGCAACAAAGAGACACCTTTAATCCAAATTATTATTATTATTATTATTTTATTATTATTAGTTTTTTCTTTTAACATGCTAATTAAAACCAGCCAAAAATAATTTTAGGGACAATTTTAGTTTCTTTAAGCCCCTTGTATGTGTAATTTGCCAAATCCATAAATAAAACCCTGTTAGTCAATCAGATTGGAAAAGAAATTATAAAAAATAATAGGAAATAATAGAAAATAATAGAACCCTATTCTCCCCCATACCAATTTTCTTTTTTTTTAATTTTTTTTTTTTAGGTTTTTGCAAGGCAAATGGGGTAAAGTGGCTTGCCCAAGGCCACACAACTAGGTAATTACTAAGTGTCTGAGACCAGATTTGAACCCAGGTACTCCTGACTCCAAGGCCAGTGCTTTATCAACTGCGCCACCTAGCTGCCCCGTCAACACAACTTTCAGGAAAATCTGTCCTGTGGTGTCAAATCATGAGTTTTTGGAAAAAGAAAAAGATAAAGATCTACTTTTGAAAAGGAATAATGGAGAGGAAGATGGGCCAATCAGAACACAGAGACACAACAGTATACCTGACCATGCAAAGACAACTGAGAGCTTCCCTCTCCTGTAATTTAAAACAAATAGATATAAAACATAAAAAGCACTTCAAACCAGAGTGGCCCTACGCCCCACACCCCTGAACTCTAGGGAAAACCCCACCTTGGTCTCACACTAGAGGGTTCCCTAAACATTAAACAGACAAAGACAAGGCTGTGCCAGACAATTCCTTTATGCTTATCTAAGTATAAGTCTTCAGCACCCTCCCCAGCTGGAAAACAAAAATAAATACCATCAAGGGTAACAAATCTCCAACAAACCCGAGGAAAAATCCAGAGAACATTCCATTTCCAGGCAATTGAATTGAGCCTTGTTACATTCCAAAGCAAATTTAAAAAATTAGTCTGTCCATGCAGATTGGTGACCTTCCCATTTGAAAGCAAAAAATGTATTTACTGCTGGAAAAAAAAAAAGTATAGAAAAATAGTCATTACATAGGTCTGCCACAGCAAATACTATAGCAGGGAGAGGATTGGACAACACAGCAGAGGGAGGCAAAATAGTAGGTGAGCATGGTTTTATCCAAGAGTAGTTTTTAAAACTTGAAAAGACTGTGGGGAATGACTTCTTAATTTCTGGTTTTTAACTATTTTTTAAATCTCTCCGAAGATTTAAAACTTGTAGGCTTTTTGCAATTATGACAAAACCTGGCTGTCTGATCCTCAGACTGCTTCCTAGCTACAGGGGGTTCTTGCATGGGGGATGTCAATTGCTTGAGCTGCATAATCAGAATCTTACCTTACTTTGCTCTTAATTCCCTCTTTTCTTGGAGATCTTTTCCTTTTTGCTCTATTAAATTTTGACTCAATTTCTGAACCAATTCAATAATGAATTGAAGATGTTTATCTTGCCAGCTTGGCTCACTTATCTTAATATTTCTTTACAGAATAGGTTGCAGATTGTAACAAAATAAGAGAGAAACTGAGTCTGTCCCCCTCTTCCCTTAATCATACTTTAGGCCAGAATTTGCATCAAAAGCCTCTGGTAGGTGATAAAAAAACTGAAACACATGTTTCATCTTCCTTCTGAACAGCACTTATAATTTTTGAAAAGTCCACTGGTTGTAGAAATGCCAGGGGGAATTGTATCATAAAGGCATCTCTTATAGCTTGGGCTTCCACATAATGCTTTTCCTGGTCTGTACATGTCATGCAATCTGTGTTTTGGAGCTCTTCAGAAGTAGCTTTGATATCTGCCTTTTTAAATCAATTGTCTGTTTCCTTTTTGCCTATTAGAGCTACAGTTAACTAGCAAATATCTGGGATTCTAGGGCAATAAGATTTCAGAGTAATTCTAAATTGATCACCAAAGGAAATATTATCTTTGTGTGGATCAGGAAAATCTTTCTTTAATGCCTGTAATACACCCCTGTCCCATGGCTTAAATTCATAGCAAGGATAAGTCTAAAGTTTTACATCAGATCCAATCTGTCCTCCATCCATAGGTTAAATAGCCTGAGGACATAGTATGTTGACTACCTTGAAAGGATGGATCCCCACTAATTCAGGTTTCAGACTTTTATCTGGAGCTGGGGATATCATATTGAGAACAAGTTCTTTTGGAACAGGTAAAGGAGAAGGAGTAACAGAAACACAAGAAGCAGAGCAAGAGGAGGCTACTATAGTTTACATCAGAGAATAGGGAGAGGAACAAAATGAGAAGGAAATGAAGTAGGAGGGTAGGAAGAGTGAACAGGTAAAAAAGAGGGAGAGAAATGAGAAGAAATAGAGGCAGATAATGAACTGAAACAGGAGAAGGCTGAGAGTTTGGAAACCTCTGAAACAGAAGTAAAGAAAATGCTCCCTGTCAGCTCTCGTGGTTCAGGACCGAGAGGGGCAGAGACCAAGGCTGAAAGAGACTCAGTTAGGAGGCTTTTTGTTTCTTCTGTCTGATTTGAAGATATTTTCCTTCTAGCCTTTAACAAGACCTTGTCATATTTTCTTTCTCTTTCTATCATTTCATTGACCCAGTTATAGAAGCACTCTCTTTTGAATGTTTTACTAGTTTTTATACTCAGTACTGTCACATGATCCCTACCTAGGCCAGTTCATCTGAGGATCATCCCTAGTTAATTTCTGCTGCTTTTGGCAAAATATGTGATCACTGGAATTGTTAATTTTGGTCACATAAAAAGCAGGGGTTCTCTCTATTCCATCTCTGATTTTAGAATTGAGTTGTCCCATATTTTCAACACCAAATCAACAATAACTATACACAAAAACAATGCACCAAAATGACACTAAACAAATAGCCTATAACAGACACTAGACCTAGGACGAAAGATGCCAGCCAAATATCCCTTTACCTTTTTATCAAACAAAAAACACCAGAGAACTAACCACTGAGCTATCTTACCAATCAAGAAACCTTCCTTAGATCTAGAGATAAGCTGTGTCACTCACTTTGGTCAGAAGCCAAAAACCAGGCAAAAATCTCATCAAAAATGAAAAATTGCCCAAAACCCTCCTCTGGGATTGTTATCCCAGAGAACTTCACTTCATAAAAGAATACAATTCACAACTAGGGCAATTTGAATTTGAAAAATAATAATCACAACTTTAGACAAGTCACTCATGCCTGTGTCCTGTTATTTTTTTTCCTTAGGAATCCCTTTTATGCTGAACTGTCCAGAGGAAAAAGTTTATCCCTTTTCAAATTCAAGCCTAGAAGCAATGTCACATGCACCATTTACTGTTAGCCATAATTTTTCTTTTGTCTAAAATGAAGCAATAAAGTTAGTTTTATAAATGAAGTTTAATTTTCTAGGATCCATGGGTGGATGACATCCTTACAAATGACAACTTTAAACCAATATTTTGGGGTCATTTTATACAAACTGAACAAAGAATAATAAAACTTTTGGTGTTCATTCAATGAAATTTCACATAGATGACATGGTTTTGCAATATTCTTCTCTCAAATCTTATAATATTTAAAATTCCTATTGACAACAATTCCACTTATGTGGAAGAGTAAATGTTAACAACTAAAAATAGCATTTTCTCTCTGCTCATCTGTCTCTTATCTTAAAGTTTGTTGATTAGGTACTAACATTGAGAGATAACCAGATAGTATTGAAACTGGTGTAGTCAGCATTGTAGGAGACAGGCCTTATGTAGCAGACTGATATTTTATAACCCCTAGTTAAAGAATAAGAAGCATGTAGATCAAGAAATATTAATTCCATCTCAAAGAATATTATATTAGATACATGTTAGATGATTTTAACATAATGGATGGGGACTCTTGAGAGACATTATCAGATAATCTACAGCCTCTCAGTATTATTTTTAAAACTATCACTGGGGAGAGAAATAAATCTGCTCTTGGAAGGATTTGCCTACTAATCTAGGTGTTCCTTGGTACAGCTTTTAGATCAAAATTTGGAAGAGGAGGGTTTTTCCCCCTAGGAGGTCTGTTAATTGTCCCTCATCTCTAATATTCTATATTCCATCTTCTCCCAGGAGGGCTGGGGATTTGACAGGTGGAAGGAGAATAACAAATTATAAACTTGCCAATTTAGGTGCTTTTACCTCAAACTTCAAATATGCCATTGGTACTTAGCAAATAACACAAGATAAACATAAGTCAGCCTGTGAACTACTCACTTGAATAGTACTCTGGAAGTTGCTTTTGCCTTTACCAATTAACCCAACAATCTACAATTTCTCCATATCAGAACTCTAAATGTTAACACTTGTTTTAAAACTTTTATTCATATGTTTTGTTTTGATCTGTAACCTTTCAATAAACAACTTCTTCTGGGGTTCTTTTTTTTTTTAGTTTTTTAGTTTTTTTTTGCAAGACAGTGGGCTTAAGTGGCTTGCCCAAGGCCACACAGCTAGGTAATTATTGAATGTCTGAGGTCGTATTTGAACTCAGGTACTCCTGACTCCAGGGCCCGTGCTCTATCCACTGTGCCACCTAGCCACCCCAAACAACTTCTTCTGAATCTCTGAAAGACCTATCTCTGAAATATGAAACAACAATAATAATTTAAAAAGATATAGAATAGATGTAGAAATTTTCAACTCTTACAATTTATCATTTGTTAACAGAGAGGGAGAAATATTTATATAACTACATTGTGGAAGTCATTAGATTAACTTTATGACATGGATTTAGAAACAGAAGTTAAGTAACTTATCAAGGGTAATATAGCTAGTAAACGTTGAAGGGTAAATTTGAACTCAGATTTTCCTGACTTCAAGTTCAGAGCTATTGTGCCACTAGCTACAGGGGGATGTTTTTGTTTGAACATTAGGGTTGTGTAGCCATCAGAGGTTTAGGGCAGTGGATAGAGAACTGGCCTTGGAATCAGGAAGATGGGAGTTTGAATCTAGCCTCTGGTGCTTACTAGCTGTGTGACCTTGGTCAAGTCACTTAACCCTGATTACCCCACATCCAGAGTCATCTCCAGTCATCCTGATTCATTTCTGCCCACTGGACCCGGATGGCTCTGGAGGACAAAGTGAGCCTGGTGACTTAGCACAGCATTCCCCCTCACATAAATCCAAATCATGTGCTTGTCATGGTATCCCCTCCCTGATTTTATGATCTTCTTTAAAAATGAAGGACAAACATTGTTAGTCTTTATATTTCACCTAAATTCTAAATTATGTTATTGTGGTCATATACTTCATTTGGTTGCTGTTTTTAGTTTTTATTGTTTTTCAAGAAAGTAGGAATATAAAATACATACTTCAGTGCATTACCACATAGTTCAAGGACCTGAAAGAGCTTACCAACTTTTATATAATGCCCAATTTTTCCCTATGGGTAATTTAAACTGTTGTAGAATCTGGTTCTAAAGGTGTATGATTAATGTTATTAAGTTCCAAATGCAGTCTATGAATAAGAAAGTAACGTATGCACAGGTTATTTAACTGTAGTCTTCAGTTCTTCCACTAAATCTGTAATTCATATTCCAAATAAATTCAATCTTCTTACTAGTACATATTATATAATAGCACAGAATTAATTAAATAAATCTCAGACTACCAGTCTTTCATAGATAAATTAGGACTGAAATTTAATAGTAAAGGAAATAATCAAAATTTAATACTTTTTCATTGTAAGGAGTGTCTTACTTCTGTAGTTTAATCATTAATTCATTAAACTCACTAGTAACTTGATATATTTGATCTAAGTCACACTGATCAATGTCCTAAAATATCTATTGAAAATTCCGATAAAAATAATTTCAGAAGATTGAAACTAGCCTTAAAAAATGGCATTTTCTTGAAAGTTCAGTTAGGGATGACATCACTCATAAAGTGAGATTTGCATGTGTGTGTGTGTGTGTGTGTGTGTGTGTGTGTGTGTATGTGAATTTTGCAGCTTTCTAACACCTATTCTAAGTCTTCATCAGATACTGTCTTCCATGTAGCAGCTTTCCATACTCATACAGAGATGGAGATTTGAAGTTGGAAGCTGATTTTTTAATCCGTCATGCTGTTAAATTTTGTAAAAGTGTTGTGCTATCTGCTCCTGGGATATAAATTGACTCCTATTGTTCTATTGTTAAATGCAAAATTTTGTTTCCTCATTCCTAACCCCCAGCTTCCAAACTTTTACTTGGTTTTGGTTAAATAAGGGCGGGGGAGGTATTTCTTCTTTGCTCTCAGTACCCAGAGAATGAGCAAGACTATAAAAACCTGGTTTAGATTCCCCTTGTGGCTGCTGATGCTTTTCCTGACCCAGTCAACTCTACCTGGTTGTTTCTCTCTCTCTCTCTCTATTTCTCTCTCTCTCTTTCTTCTTGACTCTACCTTCACCTTATAAGGTTGACTATCTCTTACTCTTTCTTTTTCTTTTAGGTCACATACTTCTGGTCTAAGCCCGCTGCAGAATGTAAGCCATGTGGCTGGACTAAGTCAGGCCCTTTCTGTCTTTCTTTTTCTCTGTCTCTGTCTTTCTCTGTCTTTCTCTGTCTTTTTCTGTCTCTCTGTCTCTCACCTCACCTAGTCTGTTTTCAAAGTGCTTTTCTAGGAGTTTTTAATTTGTAAGCCGTCTATAATAAATCCTTAGCAGTTTTAAAGCCCAGGGATATAAGTAAATTCATTCACTATTCAAAGAAACTTCAATCTTCATCTCTCAATCTTTAATTGGGTACCCCAAATCTCATCCACAACAATATCAGTTAATTTTTGATTATATTTTTATTATGCCTGATCCTTTTCTGGTAGATACCATTGAATGGGATTTGTGTTCTCAATACTCACGGTTGTTGAAGGATCTTTGTATATTAACATTAAGGCATTATTTATATGCCATTATATTTACATTTTCATTATATTACAAATATATTTTAAGTATATTTTCTTTATAGTTCACACATTCATATCAAAATATCATAGGAAAGCTTTGAATAGGATACATGCCTCTGTAAGTGAAATAAATAAGAAAAATCAGAAAAAACCCTGTTTTACCTTCCAACTTAATGATAAATTTATTTAAGAAACTTTTTCATTCTTAATACATTTATATGAAAATGACATTTTGATTAAGAAAACTACTAGAGGTATACAATATATTTATAGTCAAATTAGCCTAGATTCTTTTGTGAATGCCAATGTCCATATCAACAAGTTCCTGAGCTTTCTGCTTCTTCTGTTCCTTACATATATACACTTTATACTTTCACCTTGACTGAGGCTTATCACCTTCTTTATTTTTTCGTCTTATTTTCTTCTCCCTTCATTTCCTGACTTTCTCTTTCAGCCAATGGTTGCAATGTCTGCTTCCTGGTTTTATAAAGAGGACCCACTCAGCTGTCTCATACCCCTAGTGCTTGTTTCTACATGATGATCTTTCTTCCTCTTCCTCCTTTCTGCTCATTATTAGTAGAACTAAAAGCATTCGAAATAGTTGTTAACATTAACCCAAGAAAACCAGGGGTTTCTGCACATTATGGAAATTAGAAGCAAAACAAAAGCAAAAATTCAAAAGCCTGTGTGTTCCATGAGAGCAGGCACCCAAGACTGGTTCTGAGGTGCTCTGAGTCAAGTAGCCAGAGTCCAGTATAGTTCACTCTTACTATAAGAGTAAATATAATTGACTTTATGATCAAATATATAAAAAACTTTAAAAACACTTCATAATCAGTCTTTCCAATCTTCTTACACCTTACCCTCTGTAATAAGTGATTAGTTTTCATTTCTACATTAGTTATGAGAAATTGAGGAAAAGAATTTATATCTTAGAGAGAAACAGCTAGGGAATATGGGGATAAAACTATAAAGTGGGTTGATATACAGTCATAGGCTATGAAGTGAGAAATGTAGGCTTACAGATTGTTAAGTTGTTAATTTGCATTTGACTGTGAATAAAAGGAATCTCTTTCTCTCTATAGAGAAGTAGATAAACAGGAAAGCAAGAGACCAGAGTATTACAGTGTTGGGTGAATTAGTGAATAAACTGGCACCCCAGGTGTCAGATTTACACATCTGGGGCCTGGATACCAAATTGTGGGGAAGGGAAAGTTTAATAAGGAATTGGGACCATGTGGGGAGAGAAATGGGCACCACAGATGGACCTTTGACCTCTTCAATACCCAGTCAGTTGGGGACATAGAAGGGACTTGTGTTTCAAGCCAGGAGATAAAAGGCCCCAGGAGTGTCTATTTCTGTTTGGGACACCGATTCTTTAGAATGTCTCAATAAAAAATTCTGGTTAAGTAAGGTGCTTGTTTCTTACATTTTCTTCTACATACTCTACTTCTACATACTCTGTAATCTAGTGACATTGTATTTGTTTTCTTCTCTAGTGACATTGTATCTCATTTCTTCTCTTTGCAGAAGACATTATTTCCTGACTGAGCATAGGTACCATCCAGAAGTGGTTCAGAAGGTAATTTCCATACAGTACTGTAGGCAAAGTACTCTTGTAGATACTGGGGGTAGATAGGGTCTTGACCTATGATTTCAATGAGATAGGAAATTCCTAGATGAAGGAACTTCAAAGGAGACTGGTATCTTGATAGTCTTAGCAATTTGCCTAGAGCATTGAAAAATTAATTGTATTAACAAGGTAAAATATCTGTTGTAGTACAGAGCTGGGTGGGCATCTAGGTGGTACAGAAAATTGAGCACTGGACTTAGGAGTCAGGACAGAAGGCCGATTCTAGCCTCAGATACTTAACTCTTACTAGCTGTGTATCCTTGGGCAAGTCATTTAACCCTGATTACCTCTCATCCAGGGCCATTATCAATTGTCCTGATTCATATCTAACCACTGGACCCAGATGACTATGGAGGAGAAAGTGAGATTGTTGATTTGGCACCGCACTCAACTCCAACCCACATGCTTGCCATGACATTACCTCCCTAATGTTGTGGTTTTCTTCAAAAAATGAAGGACAGACATTATTATTATAAGTAGAGGTGGGATCTGAATCCAGGTATTCCTAATTCTAAAGCAACGCTTGATCCTATATTATACTGCCTCTAGGCACTAAAGACACAAAGATCAAATAAGAGTTGAGGAACTTATAATCTAATTGGAGAATCCACTAAAAATTCCACTGAAACAGTGGAATGCAATAAATATAATGGAAAAGTTCAAAATTATCATGAGGAATTTGAAGAGGGAGAGTTTTTTCTTTTTAAAATTTTATTTATTTATTTAATTTTTTATTTATGGGATAAACCAAGCACTTTCATAACAAAAAAATATTAGACATGAAACTGCAAATCTATTACCTATGACTTGTTATTCCTTTTACATATATAGTAAAATTTCATATTTTTCTTTCCCTCACCATGTGCCCTTCCCTATCTTGGCTACCATTAGGTAAATATATATATATATATTTGTCTGTGTGTGTATATATATTTGTCTGTGTATATATATATTATATATTATATGTGTATATTATATATATATTTCTGTGTGTATAAATATATATGTGTGTATATACACACACACACAAATATATGTATTTAAACATTGTATGCATATTTCAGTTCTTTTCTGGTTGAAAATAGTGTCTTCCATCATGTGCCCTTGTTTAGTTGACTAGAGGAGGTAGTAACATACAGAAAAAATGGTCAAATTACAACAAGAACGAGACTGGACATTATTGTCTCCTTTTGGAGGTTAAACCAATTGCTATCTTGTTCAATATTAAGCTTCAATTATCTTAACAAAGTCTGAATCCTGGTTTTAATATGAGAGCTCTGATCCCAGAGGGAGTCTTTGTTTTTAGAGAGTAAAGGATGGTTATTAAACTGTCACAAAGTTAATAAATTCATCTTAGAAATCTTGATACATGACAGATATTTCACCTATGCTTCAAAAACCCACAATGAGTTTTACAATACTATACAATTGGTCCTTTGTTTCCCAAAGAAATCTAAGAAGAATGAAAATTCCTAATATATTCTTTCTTTTTCTTTTTTTTTATGTTTTAGCAAGGCAAATGGGGTTAAGTGGCTTGCCCAAGGCCACACAGCTAGGTAATTATTAAGTTTCTGAGACCGGATTTGAACCCAGGTACTCCTGACTCCAAGGCTGGTGCTTTATCCAGTATGCCACCTAGCCACTCCCCTAATATAGTCTTTATGATAATTTAGTTGTTTTTCCCTCTTGGACAGAAATATATCTATTTCTGGATGATGAATTGATCTAATTTTATTAGTTAAATTAAATTTTCCTCTTTATCTAGGAAGGTGTTTTAAATATACCCATGTGAAAAATTTGACTAATGAGTAACAGTTTGGTTTATTAGATTATTTTTCTTTTTTGTTTTATTTATTTTATATTATTACAATAATTTTGTTATAAGAGTAAACATACCCCCCCCGCCAGAAGATGAGAAACCTCAAGAATAGTGAAAGAAAGAAAGAAAAATGTACTTCAGTCTATGTTCAGATTCCCATGGCTATAATATTCCTGGAAGTTTGGCTTTTGGTATCTCTTTCAGGAGATGACCAGTGAATTCCCTCAATTTCTATTTTACCCTCTGCTTCTAGGATCTCAGGGCAATTTTGCTGTATTATTTCTTTAAAAATGCAGAGTAGGCTCTTTTCCTGGTCATGACTTTCAGGTAGCCCAGTGATTTTTAGATTATTTCTTCTGGATCTGTTTTCGAGGTCATTTGTTTTTCCATTGAGATATTTCACATTTTCTTCTAATTTTTGGCTTTTTTGGAAGAATTTTATTTCTTCTTGATTTCTTGCAAAGCTTCCTTTAGTTCCATTATGCATTTGAAAGAATTATTTTCTTCAGAAAGGTTTTTTTTATCTTCTTTTCCAACTGGCCAATTCTGCTTTCTAAGGCATTCTTCTCATTTGTTTTACAGCACTTCCAAGGCTTTGGGAATTTTTTGGGACACCCCAGTGGGGCCTTTATTCCTTCAGGTTCTTATGCTCTCTTGTCTGTGCTTTGATATGTAGATGACCATAGGCATTCCCCTCTGATCTGGAGCTGTGAGGAGGTCCCTGTTATCTTAGTATGGAAGGCCAAACTGCAACTTGAATCTGAGTGTGGGAAAACAGCAGAGTCCTTCTCCAGAGAGAGCAGAGAGAGTTCTGCAGTCTCTCCTGACCCCCTTACCATCTATGGGCTGTGCTCTGGAGGTACAGGCTGGTTTTTCCCCATTCCTGCTGTAGGTTCTCACCGCAGGGATGCTCTGAGGTCAGTGCTCCTCACTTCACACTCATTCTAGTGCAGCAGAATTCTCTCACTACCCCTTCAAGCTGTTCCTGGTGATCCCTGGTCTGGGCTGGGCTGGACTGGGCTGGGCTGGGCTGGACTGCCCTGACTCGCAACCAGAGCTTTTTTCCAACCCCGTCCTGATGAAACACACCTTTCCTGTGGAATTCTAAGTTATCTTGGACTGGGAAAATGTATCATTCTTTCTGTTGGTTCTACCCCTCTAAATTTTGGCTAGAATCATAATTTGATGACATTTGGAGTTTTTGGGGGAAGGATTTTCTGGGAAATGCTGTCTTCACACCACCACTAGGCTCTGCTAGATTATTATTTTCAACCTAATTTCTTTTTGGAGTGTTGTCTATTTTTCTATTCTTAGAGGAATTTGTCACATTTTAGCACAATGAGAATGATGAGTATTACAACCAAATTGATACCATGTGAAAAAGATCTCTAGCTCTAAAATAAAGGAATTTTGATTTCTAGAAGATCTTATAGAGGTCATATAGTCCAAGTTATTCAGTTTATAGATGGGGGAACTGAGTTAAAGAGAAATTAAATTATTTCATTAAGGTAATACAGCAAATTAGTGGCAGAGATAGAAGAAATGAATTCAAAATTCTTTTCACTATTTCATTTTTGTTTTTCTGACTCTGGTGTTGTAATGGGAAGAATCAAAAGAGATGGGTTTTTTTTTCTTTTTTTTATTTGAGTTTTGAGTTTTACAGTTTTTCTCCAAATCTTAGTTCCCTCTCCACCCCCATGGAAAGCAATCTGTCAGTCTTTATTTTGTTTCCATGTTATACATTGATCCAAATTGAGTTCGATGAGAGAGAAATCACATCCTTAAGGAAGAAACAAAAAGTATAAGAGATAACAAGATCAGACAATAAGAAATCTGTTTTTTAAAAAAATTAAATGGAATAGTCCTTGAAATTTGTTCAAACTCCACAGCTCTTTATCTGGATACAGATGGTATTCTCCAATGCAGACAGCTCAAAATTGTCCCTGGTTGTTGCACTGATGGAACGAGGGAGTCCATCAAGGTTGAACATCACCCCCATGTTGCTGATAGGGTGTACAGTGTTTTTCTGGTTCTGCTCATCTCACTCAGCATCAGTTCATGCAAATCCCTCCAGGCTTCCCTGAATTCCCATCCCTCCTGGTTTCTAATAGAACAATAGTGTTCCATGACATACATATACCACAGTTTGCTAAGCCATTCCCCAATTGAAAGACATTTACTTGATTTCCAATTCTTTGCCACCACAAACAGGGATGCTATGAATATTTTTGTGCAAGT
Organism: Macrotis lagotis; assembly: GCF_037893015.1. Taxonomy (NCBI): domain Eukaryota; kingdom Metazoa; phylum Chordata; class Mammalia; order Peramelemorphia; family Peramelidae; genus Macrotis; species Macrotis lagotis. The sequence goes on from NC_133663.1 coordinate 215,200,542, forward strand.
GATGTTTTTACCCTTTTTCATCTTCTCTTCAAGGTATATACCCAGTAGTGGTATTGCTGGATCAAAGGGTATGCTCATTTTTGTTGCCCTTTGGGTGTAGTTCCAAATAGCTCTCCAGAAAGACTGGATAAGTTCACAGCTCCACCAACAGTGTCATAGTGTCCCATATTTCCCACAACCCTTCCCACAATGATCATTATCCTTTCTGGTCATTTTGGCCAGTCTGAAAGTTATGAGGTGGTACCTCAGAGAAGCTTTGATTTGCATTTCTCTAATAATTAATGATTTAGAGCAATTTTTCATATGGCTATGGATTGCTTTGATCTCCTCATCTGTAAATTGCCTTTGCATATACTTTGACCATTTGTCAATTGGGGAAATGGCTTTTTCCTTAACTATGACACAGTTCTCTGTATATTTTATTTTATTTTATTTTTAATTTTTATTAAATATATTATTTGAGTTTTACAATTTTCCCCCAATCTTGCTTCCCTCCCCCCCACCCCCACCCCACAGATAGCACTCCGTCAGTCTTTACTTTGTTTCCATGTTGTACCTTGATCCAAATTGGGTGTGATGAGAGAGAAATCATATCCTTAAAGAGAACAGAATTCTCAGAGGTAACCAGATCAAACAATAAGACATCCGGGTTTTTTTTTCCCCAATTAAAGGGGATAGTCCTTGCACTTTGTTCAAACTCCACAGCTCCTTATCTGGATACAGATGGTACTCTCCTTTGCAGACAGCCTAAAATTGTTCCCAATTGTTGCGCTGATGGAATGAGCAAATCTTTCAAGGTTGAACATCACTCCCATGTTGCTGTTAGGGTGTACAGTGTTTTTCTGGTTCTGCTCATCTCACTCAGCATCAGTTCATGCAAATCCCTCCAGGTTTCCCCGAAATCCTGTCCCTCCTGGTTTCTAATAGAACAATAGTGTTCCATGAGATACATATACCAGAGTTTGCTAAACCATTCCCCAATTGAAGGACATTTACTTGATTTCCAATTCTTTGCCACCACAAACAGGGCTGCTATAAATATTTTTGTACAAGTAATGTTTTTACCCTTTTTCCTCATCTCTTCAGGGTATAGACCCAGTAGTGGTATTGCTGGGTCAAAGGGTATGCTCATTTTTGTTGCCCTTTGGGTGTAGTTCCAAATAGTTCTCCAGAAAGATTTGATAAGTTCACAGCTCCACCAACAGTGTCATAGTGTCCCATATTTCCCACATCCCTTCCAACAATGATCATTATCCTTTCTGGTCATATTGGCCAGTCTGAAAGGTATGAGGTGGTACCTCAGAGAAGCTTTGATTTGCATTTCTCTAATAATTAATGATTTAGAGCAATTTTTCATATGGCTATGGATTGCTTTGATCTCCTCATCTGTAAATTGCCTTTGCATATCCTTTGACCATTTGTCAATTGGGGAATGGCTTTTTCCTTAAATATGACTCAGTTCTCTGTATATTTTAGAAATGAGTCCTTTGTCAGAATCATTAGTTGTAAAGACTGTTTCCCAATTTAGTACATTTCTTTTGATCGGTTACAGTACTTTTATCTGTACAAAAGCTTTTTAATTTAATGTAATTGAAATCATCTAGTTTGTTTTTAGTGATGTTCTCCATCTCTTCCTTAGTCATAAACTGCTTCCCTTTCCATATATTGGACAGGTAAACTAGTCCTTGATCTTCTAATTTGCTTATAGTATTTTTTTTTTTTTATGTCTAAATCCTGTAACCATTTGGATTTTATCTTGGTAAAGGGTGCTAGGTGTTGGTATAATCTAAGTTTCTTCCATACTAACTTCCAATTTTCCCACCAGTTTTTATCAAAGAGAGAGTTTTTATCCCAATAGCTGGACTCTTTGGGTTTATCAAACAGCAGATTACTATAATCGTCTCCTGCTTTTGCAACTAGTCTATTCCACTGGTCCACCACTCGATTTCTTAGGCAATACAAAACAGTTTTGATGACTGATGTTTTATCATATAATTTTAGATCAGGTAGGGCTAAGCCCCCTTCTTTTGCACTTTTTTCCCCATTAAATTCCTGGAAATTCTTGACTTTTTATTTCTCCACATGAATTTACTTACAATATTTTCTACCTCGTTAAAGTGATTTTTTGGAATTTTGATTGGAAGGGCACTAAATAGGTAGTTTAGTTTTGGTAGAATTGTCATTTTTATTATATTAGCTCTACCTATCCATGAGCAGTTGATATTTGCCAAGTTATTTAAATCTGATTTAATTTTTGTGAGAAATGTTTTATAATGGTTTTCAAAAAGTTTCTGAGTCTGTCTTGGCAAATAGACTCCCAGGTATTTTATATTGTCTGAGGTTACTTTGAATGGGATTTCTCTTTCTAGCTCTTCCTGCTGTATCTTGCTAGATATATATAGAAAAGTTGAGAATTTATGAGGGTTTATTTTATAACCTGCAACTTTGCTAAAATTGCTAATTGTTTCCAGTAGTTTTTTGCATGATTTCTTGGGATTCTCTAGGTAGACCCTCATGTCATCTGCAAAGAATGAGAGTTTTGTCTCTTCCTTCCCAATTCTAATTCCTTCAATTTCTTTTTCTTCTCTAACTGCTGAAGCTAACATTTCTAATATGATATTGAATAGTAGTGGTGATGATGGGCATCTTTGTTTCACCCCTGATCTTATTGGAATGCCTCTAGCCTCTCCCCATTGAATATAGAGCTTCTTCTTCTTTTCTTTTTTTAGGTTTTTGCAAGGCAAAGGGGGTTAAGTGGCTTGCCCAAGGCCACAGAGCTAGGTAATTATTAAGTGTCTGAGACCGGATTTGAACCCAGGTACTCCTGACTCCAGGGCTGGTGCTTTATCCACTATGTCACCTAGCCACCCCTTGAATATAGTGCTACTTAATGGTTTCAAATAGATACTGCTAATTATTCTAAGGAAGGAAAAGTCCATTTATTCCTACCCTCTCTAGTGTTTTTAGTAGGAATGGATGCTGTATTTTGTCAAAAGCTTTTTAAGCACCTATTGATGTGATATAATTTCTGATAGGTTTATTGTTGATATAATTGAGTATACTAATAGTTTTCCTAATATTGAACCAACCCTGGGATAAATCTTACTTGATCATAATGTATTATCCCAGTGATAACTTGTTGTAATCATTTGACTAAGCTTTTATTTAAGATTTTTGCATCTATATTCTTTAGGGAGATATGTCTATAATTTTCTTCCTCTGTTTCAACTCTTCCTGGTTTAGGTATCAGCACCATATTGATTTTATAGAAAGAGTAAGGCAGAGTTCCATCTTTCCCTATTTTTCCGAAGAGTTTATATAGATTTGGAACCAAGTGTTCCTTAAATGTTTGGTAGAAGTCACTTGTGAATCCATCAAGCCCTGGAGATTTTTTCTTAGGGAGTTCAATGATAGCTTGTTGAATTTCTTTTTCTGAAATAGGGTTGTTTACATATTTAACCTGGGCAACTTATGTTTTTTTTAAAAATATTCATCCATTTCATTTAGATTGTCAAAATTATTGGCATAGAGTTGGGCAAGATAATTTTGAATTATTATTTTAATTTCCTCCTCATTGGTGGTGAGTTCACTTTTTTTCATTTATGATACTAGCAATTTGCTTTTCTTCTTTTTTTTCATCAAATTGACCAGAGATTTATCAATTTTATTGTTTTTTTCATAAAACCAACTTTTGGTTTTATTTATTAATTCAATAGTGTTTTTGCTTTTCATTTTATTAATTTCTCCTTTAATTTTTAGAATTTCCAATTTGGTATTTATTTGGGGATTTTTAATTTGTTCTTTCTCTAATTTTTTTAGTTGCATGTTTAGTTCATTGATTTCCTCTTTCTCTAATTTATACATGTAAGCATTTAAAGATATAATATATCCCCTGAGAGCCACTTGGAGTGAATCCCATAGGTTTTGGTATGTTGTTTCATTATAATCATTATCTAGGATAAAAATGGTTAATTCTTTATATAATTTATTTTTCCATCCACTCATTCTTTAAAATGAGGTTATTCAATTTCCAATTGGTTCTAGGTGTATATCTCATTGGCCCAATATTGCATATGGCTTTTTTTGCATTGTGATCTGAGAAAGATGTATTCACTATTTCAGCCTTTCTGCAATTGATTATGTACATGGTTGATGCTAGTACATGGTCACTTTTTGTATTAGTTCCATGTACTGCAGAGAAAAAAGGTATATTCCTTTCTATCCCATTCAATTTCCTCCACAAGACTACCATATCTAGTTTTTCTAATCATTTATTTACCTCCTTAACTTCTTTCTTGTTCATTTTTTTGATTCCATTTATGTAGATCTGAGAGTGGGAGTTTGAGGTCTCCCACTAGTAGAGTTTTGTTGTCTATGTCTTCCTTCAGCTTCTACTCTAAGAATTTGGATGCTATCCCATTGGGTGCTTACATATTCAGTATTAAAATAACTTTATTGTCTATGGTACCTTTTAGGAGGATAAAGTTTCCTTCCTTATCTCTTTTTTTTTAGTTTTTTTTTTTTTTGCAAGGCAATGGGGTTAAGTGACTTGCCCAAGGCCACACAGCTAGGTAATTATTAAGTGTTTGAGGCCATATTTGAACTCAGGTACTTCTGACTCCAGGGCTGGTGCTATATCCACTGTACCACCTAGCTGCCCCTCCTTATGTCTTTTAACTCTATCTATTTTTGCAGCTGCTTTGTCTGAGATAAAGATTGCTACCCCTGCTTTTTTTCACTTCAGCTGAAGCAAAATATATTTTGCTCCAACCTTTTACCTTTTCTCTACATGTATCTCTCTGCTTCAAATGAGTTTCTTGTAAGCAGCATAATGTAGGATTCTGGTTTTTAATCCACTCTGCTGTTCGCTTATGTTTTAAGGGAGAGTTCATCCCATTCACATTTAAAGTTATGATTACTAATTCTTCATTGTCCTCCATGCTATCTTCCCTCTGTTTGTATTTTCCCCCTTCCCCCCCTTTCCTCATAATCCCCAGTATTTTATTTCTCAATATCACCCCCTTCAGTGTGTTTGCCCTCCTACATCACCCCTCCCCTTTCTTTCCCCATTCCCTTTTCCCTTCCCTTCCTTTTGCTAGTTCTCCCTTTTCACTCACTCCTCCTCCCTTTCTCCATCCCCCCCTCCCCATTTCCCCTTTTAATACTTCAAAAGTTAGATGTTTTTTAAGTTAACTAAGTATGTGTAAGTTGACTTTAAGCCACGTCTGATGAGAAGAAGATTCGGGTGTTTCTCATCTCCTCCCTTCTTCTCTATTACCATAGGTATTTTGTACCTCTCATTGTAATGAGATTCACTCCATGCAATCCCCTCCCTCCTCCCATCTCCTTCCTATCCCCCTTTTTTAAGTAAGTAGTGATTTTTAGATCATTCTATCTGAGTCATAGAAAATTCTGAGTATCCATCACTTCTAACTAAGTACATTCTAATAGAGTTAAAATTCTTCAAAGTTATCAGAGCCTTTCTCCCGAGTGGGGTTAAAGCCAGTTACATCCCATTGGATAGCATTCTCATGGATAGGTCATGAATATCCATCACTTCTGGCTATGTATATTCTTTCTGTTAGAGTTACGATTCTCAAGATTTATGAGAATCTTTTCCCACATACTGGGATATAGCCAGTTTCAACTTATTGGATAGAAATTTTTTTTCTTTTACTGCTCCCCCCCCTTTTAAGCCTTTTCCCGTGTCTTTTGCACCTCCTGTTTGATGTCCAAATTTTCTATTTAGCTCTGGTCCTTTCATCAGGAATTTTGGAATTCTTCCATTTTGTTAAATGTCCATCTTTTTCCCTGGAAGAGAAGTCTCAGCTTTGCAGAATAGTGGATTCTTGGCTGCATTCTAAACTCCCACAGTCTTCAGAATATCTCATTCCAGGACCTTCAATCCCTCAATGTTGATGCAGCTACATCCTGCCTAATCCTTACTGTGGCTCCTTGATTTTTAAATTGTTTCTTTCTGGCTGCTTGTAGGATTTTCTTTTTTATCTGATAGTTCTGGAATTTGGTTACAACATTCCTTGGTGTTTTCATTGTAGGATCTTTTTCTGGAGGGGATGGATGTATTCTTTCAATAACTACTTTGCCTCTAGTTCCATGATATCAGGGCAATTTTCCATCACTAGATCATATAATATTAAGTCCAGGCTTTTTTTTTTTGATCTTCAATGTTTTCAGGAAGTCCAATAATGCTCAGGTTGTCTCTCCTCAACCTGTTCTCAAGGTCAGTGGTTTTACTGATGAGGTATTTTACATTTCCTTCTATTTTTTTTTCTATTTTTTGATTTTGTTTAACTGGTTCTTGCTGTCTCATGAAGTCATTAATTTTTCAGACTCCATTCTTCTTTTGTTTTAGGGAGGAGTCTTCTTCATTAACCTTGTGCAACTCCTTTTCCAATTGGTCAATTCTATTTTTGAATGAGCTTTCCATTTGACCAATTGGAGTTTTGAGAGAATTATTTTATTTTTGCATTTGCTCAATTGAGGATCTGAGAGAATTATTCTCATTTTGTATTTGTCCAATTTATGATGTGAGAGATTTATTCTTATTTTGTATTTGTCCAATTGTGGGTGTCCAGCCTTTGCAGGGTCCTTGGAACCTGACAGGAGGGATAGAGCTGGTGAAAGGAATTGAATCAACATGAGGGTTTGAAAGCAGAAGCAGATTGACTGACTGTCTGCTGCTCAGTTTTATTTTTATAGTCTCAGAATCATATAAGCATCAAGCAAGCAAGGTAAGATCATTTCCTTGGTTACAAAAATTTACAATTTTCATGATCAGTAATATATTTCATGTGGTCACAAGTTTAATCATGTAGTTCATATGGTTGCAAGCTTGATTATCAATCATGTAGTTAATTAATTTTTATCCTTGCTCAGACTGTGATGACCTCAAACTGTCTGCTACCTAGTTTGTTGCTGCATTGTAAAATTCATAATTCATTTAAAGTTATTAATTAAGCAATTAATTTAATGGAATTTTTTTTATGTTTCTGTATATGTAATGTTTTTTGATATGTTCCCTTGATAACCTATAGTAAGGGTAGTTGCGTTTGTCTACCCATCCATTGACTCCTTCAATAACCAATTTCCTTTCAGGCCTTGTAAGTAGAAGCTACAGTTTCTGTGACTTTTTTATACTTTCCCAATAAACTAAGGCTGTTAAAGTTCACATATTGGTCACCTATACTAACTATTCTTACACCATCTTTATCATATATTCCTGTGCATGATAAGGGGGGCAAAACTGTTGATTTCCCAGGAATTCTACCTAACCTATCTTGTATCTGTTTTCCCTGTATATATTCTGACATCTCCTTGGAATTCCCAGTGTTGGGTTTTCCAGAGACTTCATAATGTTGGAATCTTTTATATGCCCTGGGGAGATGCAGTCCTGTTAAATTTGACAGAGTTCACAATTTGTTTTATTCAAGGAATTTCTCTGGAATCCTTCCTTTATAGTCATTCCACTATTAGGGTGAGTAAGTTTTGCAATCAATATTATTCCTATAAATAGTGGTATATATGGAATCCCCATACATATTGAAGAAGAAAATGTTGTTCCATCAGGTGGTGTGGCCACCTTGAGTCTTCTTGCCATGACTGTGTCAGGCAGCTTAGAGACCCTGGCTCTCATTCTCATTTTGTATCTGTCCTTTTGTATTTTCTAAGGATTTGTTTTGTTTTTGCAAGGTGTTAATTGTCTTTCCTAAAATTTCCAGTTGATTTTTAAACTCCTTCCTTATTTCTTCAAGGAAGTCTTTCTGTGTGGAAGACAAGATCATATTGTCCTCAGAGGTTCTAGGTCTCTCTGAGTTAGGGTCTTTTCCTTCCAAGAATTTTTCTATGGATCCACCTTTCCACTGACCCTTCTTCATTTTGCTAAGACCCTGAGTTGGGGAGGGGCTGTTTCACAGGGGTTTTGGTTCCCTTGAGGCTTTATTCACTGAGTGAAATTTCTCTTGCTGGTAATTAGGAGGTGCAGGTTGATTTTTCTGGAGTGTCTGTGACCTTGATTGAGGCCTTCTCCCTTAGCTTGAAGGGAGTGATTGAAGCTATTCAATCCTTTTGCCTTCAATCAGTGGTGGGCTTTACCCTGGGATGAGGTCATTCCTCTCCTTATTGTCAGCTGGACTGGTTCACACACCTGTGCCTGAGGCAGAAGTAGTCTGCAATTGTTTGTTCTGGGAAGAGGCCTCAGCCACAATGGAGGTGTGGACTCAGAGTTCCTCAGACCAGAGGAGCCCAGGGATGGTGTCCACAGCTCTCCTGCAACAGAACTCTCCCCCCAGCCCTGTCATCAAGCTCCAGAGGGTCATCGCCAACATCAGTGCCTCCGCTCCCTAGTTGACTCAAGCCCCCAAGGTCTAGCCCCACCAGCTGATCCAGCAGGTCAGTCTCTCAGTTCCTCCGACTCCCCAGCTCCAATTCAGCCACTAATCTGGCTGATCCAGGGTTGATCAGCGCTCTGTGCCCAGACTTACCCACCCGGATTCACCCAAGGCTGCTGCGGGAGACAAATCCTGAAGTAGATGCTCTTTCACCTGGCTTTTCTTTCTGGGCTTTGTGGGTTGGATTGCTGTTAAGAGGTTTGTTTCATATGATAGATGGGTAAAGATCAGGAGACTTTAGAACTGTGCCTGTCTTCTCTCCACCATCTTGGCTGGAAGTAAGAGATGGGTTTTAATGCTTATTCTGCAATTTACTAATTTTGTGATTCTGGCAAATCATATAATCTTTCTTTTCTTATAAGTAAAATGAGAATAACAATTCTTACATTACCTAGCTTACAAAGCTATTTTGAGGAAAGTGTTTTATATCTCTATAGTAAATATCAAGGAAAACTGTTACTATTGTCATTATATACCTTTTCTTGTCCTGTAAAACATCTGTCATCTAGTTTCTTATTTTCTTGTAAATCAATTGGCCTTTCTAATTCTGCTTTCATTTTCCCATAATGTGAATATAAAACAGAGTAGGATAGTGTCTAGAGAGTGGAACAGAATAAGGCATTAGAACTGTTATAGGATTGTAAATTAACTTTGTTTTTGTCTAAGATATATGACATCCTTGCTTCAAATGAGAAAAACATATTTTGAGCCAACATTTTAGCCAACTGTTCTACATCTCCCAGGGGCAGCTAAGGGGAGCAGTAGATGGAACACTGCAGCTTGAATCAGAAAGACTCATTTTTATGATTTCAAATTTGATGTTAGACATATGTAATTCCTGGACAAGTCATTTAATCCTGTTTGCCTCAGTTCCTCATCTGTAAAATGAGTTGAGAAGAAAATGACAAGCCACCATAGTATCTTTTCCAAGAAAATCCTACTTTGGTTCATGAAAAGTTGGACACTACTGAAATGATTATATATTAGCTCTACTTCCCAAATTAGTTTGGTTTCATCGATCATAACTCTTCTTGCCTATGTTCATATATTAGTGATAATAGTTAATGTTTATATTGTATTTTAAATTTCTCAAAGTCCTTTATAAAGATAAAAACTCCTTTAATCCCCACATCAACCCTATGAGTAAGGTGCTATTACTATTTTCACTTTACAAATGAGAAAAGTGAGTCTGAGAGGGGTCACCTGAATTGCACAGGGCTAGTAAGTGTCTATTTCATACCTGGATCTTCCTGACTCCTAGGTCAGTGCTCTTAGCTGATGCACTTCCTTGCTACTCTCAACCACTTGTTAGTAGATAGAAGTATTTTCATATGGATGAGGAAACTGGTCCAGAATGATTCCATTAAATTTAGTAGGCATTTATTCATTATCTACTATATGTCAGGATTTAAGGATATAAAGACAAAATGAAAGAGTCTCTACCTTCACGAGGAGTTGGTGTTATGCTTCCAGGAAACATGTTCACGTTTAAGTATATACAATATGAAAAAATAGAAAAGTATTACTGAAAAAATATAAAGTAATTTTAGGAGAAAAGATAACTCCAACAACTGGGAGACTGGGGAAAAGCCTCTCTAATAGGGAAAAGCTCTTGAATTGTGCTTTGAGGAAAACAAAATAGAAATGAGGAAAATGCATATTTAACACTGATAGCACAGCCTGGATGAAATCATGGATGCAGAAATGGACTGTTATTCAGTTGCATCTAACTTTTTGTGGCCCTATTTGACAAAGTTACTGGAGTGATTTGCTGTTTCCTTTTCCAAAGGGTTAGACAAATAGGGTTAAGTGGCCTACCCAGGGTCACACACCTAGTAGTGTCTGAGGCTGGATTTGAAGTTAGGAAGATTAGTCTTTCTCATTTTAGGCCTGATATCCTATATACTGCACTACCTACCTGCAGGAAACAATGAGAAATTTTAAATAGAACATTTTGATTGTAGTATATTTGTGTGTGTGTGTGTGTGTGTGTGTGTGTGTGTGTGTGTGTGTGTGTGTGTCAGAGTATTATGAGATAAAGATAGTTTGGGAGTCAAATTGTGTAGAATATTGAATAAAAAACTGATAATCAAAAACTTCTTAAGTAGGGCAGTGATATGGTCACACTTGAATTTTAAAAATATGTGAAGATTAATAGGAGAGTGAAGAGACTTGAGTCATGAACAGCTAGGAGGTTATTCTAATTCTCTAGGTCCAGTGGGGTTAGTTGCAGAGTAGGGCTGTGAATGTTCTAGAAGAAATATTGTGAGGGTAGAAATGATGAAATTTGGCACTTACTGTCAACTTCTGCAGCAGTCAGTCATGTATAAATTGGGGATAGTAGAACTGGCCAGAGTAGTTAGCCTTACTACTTGTGGAGAAAAGGAGATTGAAGATTATAAAGAGAGAGAGGAGACAGGAGGGGCAATTTCCTGGAGGAGACTAGAGAGGGTATAGAATCAAGGGCACGAAAAGAGTGCCTAGTCTTAGGAAATCAAGGATCCTCTCTTTTCCTCTGATTGGAATAAAATAAAATGGGTGATGATGGGGAGATTTTTAGGTCCAGCTCCTGATCAATAGCCTCAATTTTCTCAGGAAAGTATAAGACAAGGCTCTAAGCTGAAAAGCGTGAGAAAGGGATGATTTAAGTAACTTGAAAAACTTTTGGGAACAGATGCCTTGGGAATTTTGAAAGGAGTCCATCTGGAAAGATTAGGTGGTTAGTCACTTAGCAGGGCATCCAGACAGTAGGACTGTGTGACTTCCTAGTGATGTTCAACAGCTGATGAACAAGGTGGGAGGCCTTCAAGATTGGAGTTTGAAGATGGTCAAATGACAACAGGATAAAGGGGAAAGGAATTTGAGTGTAGTGATTAATATATAAACAATAACAATTAAGATGTTGAAAGGAGAAAATAAGGCTAGAATAGGGATGATAGATTAAAAAAGCAGACAGAAGTGAAGTGATTGGAGGTTTCAGAAGAAAAGTTATGTGGTAGCATGGTACAGTGCAAAGAATACTAGGTTTTCAGTAAGAAGATGTGCATTCAAATTCTCCTTTTTTATTATCTATTGTCTGTGTGATCCGGAACAAATCTCTTAGCCTTTTAGATCTAAGTTTCCTCATCTTTAAAATGAGGGGACCAGAGAATCTGCAAGGTCACTTCTAACTCTAAATCTATCTCATACTGGAAAAGCACAGGAAGAAAAGGAAGAACAGGGGTTATGGTCAGGGGAATTTTAAAGTTCTGGATTGTAAAAATGGAATACTAAATGATGATGAACTCAAGGTTGTGACCATCCCTGAGGGTGGCAGAGCAGATTATAAGAGTTGAGTAGGTCATGACAGAGGGAGAAAAGGGTGCTTGGGGAGATATCAACATGTATTTTAAAACCCTCAATTCTAAGGGCAGCATTGGGTCTGGAGAAGTAGATGTTGAACCAGACATTGTTCTCCTTGAGAAAGGAAGAAGAATGATATGGGGGGGGGCCAGTAAATAAGTATTTCTGACATCAGATAGAGTGATAATATGGATGGACTAGAATTCATAGAATCAGGGACTGATGAGTGACAATAGCTGATTCTGGGAAGGTCTAGAAGTGGCAGTCAGGAGCCAACAATGGGCATATCTCCTTTCTGATTGTGGGAAATGTGGAGTATAACAAGGGTACTACTTCATCTGGGGTAATTTAGTTTCTATGTTTCAAAGGAGAAGGGAGGAATGTGACAGGAAGAGGTTTAGTGCAGTTCGTTAACAAAAAAGATTAAAACTGAGGGAGCAGCTAGGTAGCACAATGGATAGAACACCAGCCCTGAAGTCAGGAGGACCTGAATTCAAATCCAATCTCAGACACTAAATAATTGCCTAGCTGTGTGACCTTGGTACGTCCATTGCCTTGCAAAAACAACAAAAAAAAAAGATTAAAACTGAGATGGATGGGGATGAGGAAAATTAGATTGGAAAAGAATAAATGGAATGTTTACTGAGGCAGTTTTGGGCTTCATTTAAATCATAGATTTAAAGAGGATGAGGAGAATGATTGCTTGTGTTAATAGCAGCACATTGTCACACTCTACTATGTAATCAATAGTATCTTAGACTGAAGTTCTTGTTAGGATCATGATTTGATTTTTTCCCCACTCTCTTCTTTCTCTCCCTCCCCCTGCCCCTATGGGGAGAACTTCAAGGTCACACTACCAGTATAAGGGTTGGGTTCTTAGATTTTCTATTTCCATGTATGGTGTTCTTTTTATTACATTGAACTGCCTTTCATCTGGACAGACTTAATCATGTTGGACAATTGATTGGTATCTTTTTTAAGGAATTACACTGTCTTTAGTTACTGGGGATATGTTTTGATTTCCTAGACTAGAAAAGTTTTTAAATATTTTTAGAAAGAGAATCATTGTCTGATTAAAAAAAATACCTTCTTTTCTGGATGAGATTAAGTCTTAAAATAAGCTAAATGGCGCCATTTTAGATAAGTATTTTAAACTTAATATTGATTTAAATGTAGCCTTCCAGATGGCTATATTTAAGAGGAAAAAAAAAGACCAGTTAGCCAAAAACAATAAGCCCTATTTTATATTATGTGTAATGATATAAATTACACTTGATTATGTTTCTATAAATACTTTCCAGTATCAAAAAATTTCTAATCTGTATAATAGGCAAGGAGTATTAAGGAACAGTTTTCAAATATGGAACTGGGCTGTGGATTTGAATCACAAAAGATTTAAAGAAAATGATTGCTTTATCTAAAAAAAAACAAATCAAAACAACCTACCAAAAACTTGACCTAGTACTATTGTCCCCCACAATATGAATTCAGCTATTTCCAGCAAAAGAAAGATACGCATTGATGCTGGAACTGCTTTTGGTGAAATCTGTAGATATTCAGTCTAACAAAACTTTTGTGTCCCCATTTGGAGTTTATATATCTTATATCTATGTCTATATCTTCCTATCTATCTATCTATCAATCATCTAACTATCTATCTATCTATCTAAAACACTTAAGTCTAGTGACTCCTAGATGACACAGTGGATAGAGGGCTAGACCTGGAGTCAGGATGACTTATATTCCTGAGTTCAAATGTATCCTCAGATACTTATTATAGCTAGGTAATTCTGAGCAAGTCACTTATCCCTGTTTACTTCAATTTCTTTGTAAAATGAGTTGGAGCAGAAAATGGCAAACTTCTCCAGTATCTTTGCAAAGAAAAGTCCAAAGGGGGTCATGAAAAAGTCATACATATGGTTTAATAACAAAAAAGGACTGGGACACTTAGGTGACTCAATGGGTAGAGTGGTGCTCCTGAATTCAGGAAGTCTCATTTTCCTGAGTTCAAATATGGCATCAGATACTTACTTGGGCATACTCACTTAACCTTGTTTACTTCAGTTCTTCATCTGTAAAATCAACTGGAAAAGGAAATGTCAGGCCTCCAGTACCTTTGCCAAGGAAACCTCAAAGAGGGTCACAAAGAGAAGTACATGACTGAATAATGATTGAACAAAGACTCCTTATGCCCTCTAGGATTAAATATAAACTCCTTAACTTGGCATTTAAAGCTCTTCAAGACCTAGACCCTTTTTATTTTTCTAATTTTATTACTCCCTTCTCTTGCCCTTGCCTTTTTAAAGTCCCCTTCACATTCCTTATAGTACAGTTTATATTTACTGATTTAATATTTCTTACACAAAAAGTTCCATTTTCACATTCTTTTCTTTGTGTTGATTGTTGCTCAGGCCTAGGATGCTTTTTCTTCTTATTTTCACATCTAAGAATTCTTGGTTTCCTTGAAGACTCAGATCAAGCATCATATTCTTTGAGAGACTGTTTCAAGTCCTCAAAATTAATTAGGTCTTCCCTTTTAATATTGTATCTCACATGAGATATTTGTTTTTTCATCTTCAGTGTTTGACATGCAAGGAACCTTAAGAAATGCTTGTTGAAGGAGACTTCTTCAAGAAATGTGATCCTTTCCCTCTTTTTTGTTGTAGTTTTTGTTGGGGCAATGGAGTTAAGAAACTTGTCCAAAGTCATACAACTCGTAAATATTAAGTGTCAAATATGAAATCAGGTCCTCCTGACTCCAAGGCTAATGCTCTAATCTCTGTGTCACCTAACTGTCCCTATTTCCCTAATTCATATTGAAACTTTGTTGTAACCTTTTAGGATGAACCTGCTTAACATATAGATTGAATCCAATTCAATACACAGAATCTAAAGCTGGTGCTAAGCAACAGAAGGAAAAGGATCTCTGAGTCAGTATTATTTTGGTCCCATTCTGATTTTGGTGACCAAGTATGAATAGGACTGATAATTTCCTGATGCAACTTCCTTTACCACTCTAACTGCCTGTTTTGACATAACCTCATTAGCTCCAATTTCCTTAATACAGATTCTGGGACTGTCTTAGTTGGGGCCTCTCAGACCTGGTAGGTACATGAGAACATGCAAATCTCCAAACTCTAGTGATGTACTGACCAACACCAAGTCTTACAGTCCTTTAGTTTTGGAGTCCTTGTTTCTAACCTCAGTAATTTACCTCTTAGTGTGTGGGTCCCTGATGCCCGTTATGTATTGCCCTACATTGATTGTCTGTTATCAAGAGTTCCAGTAAACATTCAATGATTGACTTTTGCTTGGATTGCCATCCTTCATCTTGGATATTCACCTTTAACTTGTCATTTACTAAGTTCAGGCTCATCCATTCCCCTCTATTAGTTCTGCTTTCCAGATAAATCTGAATGGGAAAGTCTTCACTTTCTATGTTCACATCTTAGGGTGTTCATAGAGAAATGGTCTCCAGTTTGTGCCCAACTTATGAGTCTGTCTGGTCTTTCCTCACTTTGGCATATATTTTTTCCAATTCCTGTTCTTTTTTGCTTTCATAACTAATGTACCTAGCAAAGTATCAGCCTTCCTTAATAACAAACATGCTTATAAAGTTGTATCTGTAGCTCAGGGAGACTTTGATTATACTACTTACTAATTTGTTAAACAATTCATGTTTTAAAAACATAATGACCTAGAAACAATCTACTATATATCAATATATTCCACTATGAATAGATATTATATATATATAATATATAATCTATCTATCTATATCTATCTATATTGTTTATCATCTCTGCTATTTTAACTCCATGTTAATTCTTTCATTTCTTACCATGTTGCAACCCAAACTTTCTGTCATACCCCAGAAACTCTTTTTTCTTAGGTTTTTGCAAGGCAAATGGAATTAAGTGGCTTGCCCAAGGCCACACAGCTAGGTAATTATTAAGTGTCTGAGGCCAGATTTGAACCCAGGTACTCCTGACTCCAGGGCCGGTACTATATTCACTGTGCCCAGAAACTCTTTATCACAAAAGATCACCTGTTTTGGAATTCACATCTCTGAGGTACCCTCTAGCTTTTTTGGCCCTCCCTCAGATTGGATAATTAAAGGATAAACTGTATTTAAAGAGAGACTCCAGGCCAACCATTCTTTGTTTCTCACCATGCTGCAATCAGAACCCTCTATCATGTTGCCATACCATTTCAGTGTTCTCCCATTAGATTGTAAGTTTCTTGAGGGTAGGGACTGTCTTTCTTTCTACTTGTATTTGTAATCCCAGAGTTTAGCACATGATAAACATGTTTCTTAGCTAAATGGTAGTAAAGACTTTTCCTGAGGGATTTCATAGAACTTAATAGCAAAGAAACTGATCAAAATGAAATTAATTTATGTTAATTTTTCTTCTGAGACCATTTATATATATATAGTATATATGTAATATATTCTATATACATAAATATAGAATTTGTGTGTATGTATACTTTCTTACTTGACTTTTTTCTACTTTAATTCAGTTGCAGCACATTTTATTTAAGTAGTTATAACTCATAGAGATCTCAGGATTCTTTGCCCAAGGCTATACATTTAAAGTAGCACTGATCTATGTTCCAAATAGCCAAACCTAAATCAACCTGTGAAATATTACTAGCATTGGCAAGATCCAGACTGGGCCAAGGGGAGAATATAGGTGACAAATTTTTGGAGTACTTTTTTTTTGTGTTAGCCAATCTGCCTGAATCTTTGGATATGGTGTCTTAACTTCCTAGTGAGATCTGTCACACCTATAAAATAGGAGATAAAGTTAGGTTTTAAGAGTGGAATAATCAGTTACCTAGGGTTATTAAAAGTCAAATAGTACAGATTGGGGAAAGAATGCAGTGATAATACATTGTTCAACATTTTAATGTTTACAAAATATTTTTCTCATAATAGTCCTTTGGGAATCTGAATTATAGATAAGAAAACAGAGAGGCTACTTTGGAGCATGTTTTAGAGTTGAGATTCAAACCCTGCTCCAAGTCTTGAGATTTTTTTTTAAGGTAATGACCATACTATGCTGTTTATATATATATATATATATATATATATATATATATATATATATATATATATATATATGCATAAAATGTCCTCAGGACATATTTAGTCAAATTCTGTTCCATCAATTAGTCTTGGATTGTCTTTACAGAATCACATAATAACAAAATCTTATAACTAGAAAGGCCTTTAGAGTTCATCAATCAATTATAGATGAGGAAAGTGACTTATTCAAGATCTCACAAACAGAATAGCTTCAAGGCAATAACCATAACCACCCCTATATATTATGACAGAATGTGTTCCTTTAATTCATCAATCCTTACCAAAAGATTATCTACACCAAATAATTATGCTGACCTTATCTATGTAGTTAAATGCCAGAGTAGAATTAAAGAACCTTTGATTTTAGTTTTGGTTTTAAAACTAACAAACTATTTACTTTGGTCTCTACTCTTTCTGTGTTTTCATTCCTAATGCTTAGTAAATATCTGAGAGACAATGTGTAAAGATCACTGAACTTTATGGTGGGAGAAAGTGGATTTGAATCCTGACTCTGCCACTTAATATTCTTGTGACTTTTGGTAGTCACAGCCTCAGTCTCAATTTTCTCGTCTACAAAATGAGGCAGTAGTATGTAGATTATTATGAGAAGACATTTATGCATCTGTAGTGTTGTAAAGTGGATTTTGTGACTTGTCTCAGAATTAGGAAGACTACTTAGGGTTAAGTCTTAGCTATGACACAGTCTAGCTGAGTGACAAAGCATTCACCTTTCTAATGCTCCTAGAAAATTCTCTAGTCCTATAAATTACTGAGGTGTGATCAATTTCCATTGGTGGAGGGACTGTACCATACCATCAGTGAAATCTGAGTTCTAGATCCATTCCACCTCCTGAACAAAGAGAACTTAAAAAATGTAAAGTTAATTTTCAAAAACTACACTTGCATTTTGTTGACATTTTTCTCATAGGAACATTTTGAGTAATAATACTAGAATTTCAGTTAGATACCATATTAAATACAAAATTTTATGATTTAGAGACATTATTTGATATCTTTCTTATCTGCTATCATTCCCCCTCAATGTTAGATACAGGGAGTGCAGCATTTTTGTGATTTTATTTCTATATTGTTGAGTAGCCAATAATTAAGAAATAATTCTAGTCACAAATTCACAGAGAGAACAAGGTTTACTGACATGTTTAATTACTTCCTATAAGACTATTCACCAAAGTGCTAACTATTCTGCATTTCCCCAGTCTAACCTCAAACATTACTGCATAATAAAAAGAAATATGAAAGCAAGCCTGACATTGCGCCATCTGGTGGTCTTTTACAGTTTTTCAAGGGATTCCGATGGAGCCTTATATACACACTGTTCTTAAAGATCCATATTTCACTGTTTTAAGTGAGATCTTTGTAGAGCTGCAATTACTTAGGGTCACTGTGTGACAAAAATCCTCTTCTGTAAACATCACAAGACCACAAATGTTTGGCTTCCTGTCCTGCTTTCAGTTTACTCGTGAGGTGCTCAAGTAGATAAAATGCAGCAGTCTAAGGAATTGATGTTCATAGAACAACATATAATTTGCAGCCTCAGACTTTAAACATCTTATGTTGAATCTTACAGAGAGTAAGGATAAAAGATAGAGATATGGAAGGAACTTCAGGTGGTATTGTCCAAAGCAGATCAGGAAACCCAGGAAGATTAATTGACTCTTACAGTCAAGCAGGTAGTAAGCATGAGATAGGAGGTTTGAACATAGTTATTTTGCCACCAGGACCAGTGTTCTTTCCACTGTATTATAGCATTGTAAGGAGTTGTATGTCCACCCCTCAGTGTTTCAACCCAGAAACAACCTTATTGAAAATTTAAGACCTTTGTGACCTGCTCATATGTTATGGACCTGCATTCCCATATGCTCCATAAATATTAGTAGAGTCCCACTAGTACAAACTTCCTGTAGGCAGTCTTATAGTATCATAATAAAGCATTTCCAGTAACTAACCCTGGGGAATTAGAACTACAGTGAATTTCTTTTTTTTTTATTTTAAGATTGTGAAACCATTTTTATCAGGTCACTATATTTCTTTATATCACTGATGAAGTTTTTTTAAAAATTATTTATTTTGAATTTTACAACTTTTCCCCAATCTCACTTCCCTCCCCCCCCACTTCCCACCCAGAAGGCAGTCTGTTAATCTTTACATTATTTCCATGGTATACATTGATCTAAGTTGAATGTGACGAGAGAGAAATCATATCCTTAAGGAACAAAATAGAGTATAAGAAATAGCAAAATTACATAATAAGATAATGGGTTTTTTAAAAATTAAAGGTCTTTGGTCTTTGTTCAAACTCCACAAATCTTTCTCTGGATACAGATGGTATTCTCCATCGCAGATACCCCCAAATTGTTGCACTGATGGAATGAGTAAGTCCATTAAGGTTGATCATCACCCCCATGTTGTTGTGGGGGTATAGAATGTTCTTCTGGTTCTGCTCATCTTGGCCAACATCGATTCATGCAAATCCTTCTAGGCTTCCCTGAATTCCAATCCCTCTTGGTTTCTTATAGAACAATAGTATTCCATCACTTATATATACCACAGTTTGTTAAACTATTCCCTAATTGAAGGACATTCATTCAATTTCCAATTCTTTGATACCACTAACAGGGCTACTATGAATATCTTTGTACAAGTGATATTTTAATCCTTTTTCATAATCTCTTCAGGGTATAGACCCAGTAGTGGTATTGCTGGATCAAAGGCTATGCACATTCTTCTTACCCTTTGTGTGTAATTCCAAATTGCTCTTCAGAAATGTTGGATGAGTTCACAGCTCCACCAACAATGTATTAGTGTCCCAGATTTCCAACATCCTTTCCAACATTGATCATTGTCCTTTCTGGTCATATTGGCCAGTCTGAGAGGTGTGAGGTGGTACCTGAGAGATGCTTTAATTTGCATTTCTCTAATAAGTAGTGATTTAGAGCAATTTTTCATATGACTATGGATCACTTTGATTTCCTCATCTGTAAATTGCCTTTGTATATCCTTTGATCATTTGTCAATTTGGGAATGGCCTGTTTTGTTTTTTAAAGTTTGACTTAGTTCTCTGTATATTTTATAAATGAGTCCTCTACAGTGAATTTCTAAGAAATTTCCTTAAGTCTCACAAGGTTCTTCAGACTTTGAAAGAACACTAATACTTAAGGACTATGATATTGTGAGCCAGTCTAAATACTTAAGGATTATAATATTGTGTGCCAATTAATTGATTTTGAGAGACCATAACTTAAAAAATTTAAGATGGACCTGTAGTCCAGTAACCTCATTTTTGTAGATAAAGAAACTAAATCCTTAATCCCAGAGAGGAGTCACACAGGGAGAAATTTGAACACAGGTCCTTTGACTACAATCTTAAATTCTTTATACATCCCCTTGCTTTAGCAAGTCATTTCTTAAATAAAGCTCAGGGATGTTTTTTTTTTTTTTTAACTCAGATTGTGAGAGGAAAGAGAAGTTAGAAAAACTGTATTTTCACAGAAGTGAAAGATCTTAATTATAGAGAAGGCAAAACAGAAACACCAAAGAGTCTGAAAATGAAGAGGAATAAAGAAGATGCTTGTTTCAAACTAGACAGATATTTCCCTACAATTTGTAAGATTTTGCTCTAAATTGTAAATCTTTAGTTTTGTTTTCAGAATTGCTCTTCCTTTCTACATTATGAAATCAAGAAAATTTTGGATAGTTCTAATCTACAAACCAAGAATTTTCTTCAGTGTCTTTAGTACTCCTTGACTGTTATTTTGTTAGTGAATAAGTGGTAGTTTTGAAATCAAGATGTAGATTCAATTCTGATCTCTGACACTTGCCAAGCAACCCCATGTAAATTACTTAATTTCTATTTAATTTCTAATTAATATCTAAGGATAACTCTATAGGACTTATCTACTCAATCATAAGTGGATTGGAGTTGTATTGGGAAAGACTTCCTATAGTCATTCATGAAATTATAAATTCTTCTGAAATTGGAAATGGGAATAATTTTGTCAATATTTAATTGGTTTTAGTGACCTGAAAGAGTTAAAGAAACTTATAAAGATGCTTTCCCATCAAGAAGCTTAGTCACTTAGGCAGTTAGTGAAAATTTGGCTGAAAATACACTATTTCATAGCTTCTGTGAATCTATATATTTATAAGACCAATTTTTTTCTTTCATTATCTAGTCCTAGACTTATTGCTACCAACTTCTGTTCTCTTTCTAGTCTTCTTCTGAATCAGGGCCTTCCCTCACTCTAGCTTCGTTAGGATCATAGATTTAGGGCTCTGAGAAACTTTATTTTTAAAATGTTATTTAATTTTATTTTTTCCAATTACATGCAAAATAGTTAATTCTTGTCAGATAATACTTGGCAGTACAAATGGGGAGGTCTAGAGTACTGAAATTTTAGTATAAGGAACTGCTTTTTATGTTGACAGGAAATATCTGGAGGGGAATATAGTTTTACTGCCCTGATGTAGGGCAATAAAAGAGGGAAGCCCTGTTACTAAGGCACATACTTCCTGACTCAGGCCTTGCTTTCTGTACTTAAGTGAAAATAAGGATATATACCAGACACAACTTCTACTTTTTATTGATTTATTTTGCAAGACAGAGGGACTTGCCCAAGGTCATTCAGCTAAATAATTATTAAGTGTCTGAGGCTGGATTTGAACTCATGTCCTTCGGACTCCAGGGCCACCTAGATGCCCCTGATGGCTTATATTTTAAAGGGAACTTGTATGCCTGAAAGGCATGAGTCAGGGAAATTTTTATGGATGATTTAGCCTTTATAGAATTTGTTTAACTATGGATGCAAAAACTCTTAGCCAGGGAAGATACTCTCTGCTTTCTATGATCACCCTTCCTACTTCCTCCCTCCTAAAAGTCCTGGACTTCCTATCTGTAAGGTCAATCAATGCTAAGTTATATTGATAGGAACCTTGAAAAAGTCTGATCTTGCCTTCTGGATCCTTGGACTAGAAAATCTTTTCCTCCCTGGACTTCCAGGGAGTTCTGCTCAAAGTTTTGGGATAGAAAAAGGTTGTATTCACTGTCTTCTTCATATACTTGCCTCTCTTTCCCTCTAAATTACGTACATTTATTTCTCTAAGTTGTTACACTAGATTGTCAGCTGGATCCCTTCTCTGGAAGCTATGTGGCCCTAAAATAGTTCTATTCCCTGAACCAGGAATTCCCAGATCAGTTATAGCAGGAAAATAAACTCCAGAATGAACTTTTTCTCTTGGAATTTCATGTCAATATTTCTGTTTTAAGGATTCCCTGGTTCCTGCCTCTAGGATTGGGTGGTGATGATAATGAATATTTTTCTTTTCTTTTCTTTTCTTTTCTTTTCTTTTCTTTTCTTTTCCTTGCTTTTCTTTTTCACTCATCTTTCTAATAATTAAGGATATATGGTCCTATACTGGAGGTTATTTTGAAATGTAATTCCCATCCCAAAGTCATTACTATGGGACTCTCTCCTTATTAATGGAGATGAAGACTCTACCCTGTGTGAAGGATGGAATAGAGTGAGAGTGAAGAGAACCCAGACTTTTGCCAGTCTCCTTCAAGTTCCCTTTGGGAGCTCATCTAACCTTGAATATTCTTCTTGAGGTCAAATATTTCAGGTACTCTTTTTTTGTTTTAGGTTTTTGCAAGGCAAATGGGGTTAAGTGACTTGCCCAAGGCCACACAGGTGGCCTTGAGTGTCTGAGACTGGATTTGAACCCAGGTACTCCTGACTCCAGGGCAGGTGCTTTGTCCACTGTGCCACCTAGCCGGCCCAAAGACACTATGCAGCTTGCTTGTTTATCCTTATATACTGTTTTTTAATATAATATCTCTTAAAGTTTTTTTTTTAGGCTTTTGCAAGGCAAATGGCATTAAGTGGCTTGCCCAAGGCCACACAGCTAGGTAATTATTAAGTGTCTGAGACCGGATTTGAACCCAGGTACTCCTGACTCCAGGACCAGTGCTTTATCTGCTGCGCCACCTAGCCACCCCTTCAGGTACTCTTAGCTTTCAGCTTTGAAAGAGGTCAACCTCACTTTAGGTTGATGAAGGGAAGACATGAGAGGAGCCAATAGCCTCCATCATGTCCCTATTCCCATCTCTCTACCCTAGAGACTTCAGAGAGTTTCCTCTTAGGTGAAGTTCATGACTTTCTCTTGATTGTGCTGAATGACTTTGGCTGCATTAGGAGAGCTCCTTTGCTTTGCATTGTCTGGTACATAGTCTCCTATTTATACCTTCTCTGATTTCTTATTTGGTGTGATTTGGATAAATGGATTTCTTTGCTATTTGCTATTTGTATTCACTGAGAGGAAAGGATCAATACTTAGATAAGCTAGGCATCCCCCTGCCCCCAAATGACAAAACAATCAAAAAATAGATGGAACCTGATCATATCAAACAATTTTTAAAGGTACTGATAGTCTGGTACCCTGATTTCTGAGGAGAGAAGAGTGACCTCTGACTCCAATTCCTGCTTTCCCTCCTGGAAGGAATGAATGTTCCTTTGGGAGAAGGGAGATGACACTAGAGGCATCTCTTTTCTATTTTACTTCAAAAACTATCTCTCTCCTCTTCCTTATACTAGAATTTAAGTTCACAATTAAAAAGTAAATCCAAATACATAGCACAACTTCAAAGCTAGCAAATAATCTCTTGAGCTTTCTGCATAAGGATTAGGAGATGGCACAAGATTTTTTTTTTATCATTTCTACTCATTATTTCTACGAAAGTTTTGATTATTTCCATACTTTCATTAGAAGTCATCAAAAAACTAGAGCTGTCTTGTTGCCACTGAACTTTTGAACCCTCAAATGCTAATTTATTTTCCAAGCTCTTTTTGTTGGCTCATCTTTTATATCAAACTTATTAGAAATATAATATCCATAAAATTTTAGCTTACTCAAAATAAATTGGAACTTCAATTCTCCCAGAGGCTCAGCTTTACTTTAGCTTTCTTACCAATCTCCAAAATCCTTTACTGTTTTGTGTGTTTACCTTCATGGAAATTTTCTGTTAAAGGATTCTTGCTAAAATGGAGCTCATTTTTTTTTCCTGATTAAACCACGCATAAAAATATTTGCATTTTTATTTTATCTTTTGAACATGAAACTCAATCTAACTTGTATGCAATGTGACACTTCCAGGATATGGACTTGTGTAAAAGTGAAAGCTTTGCTAATCATATATGGTAATAGGGCTATAATTATACTTCATCTAACAAAATGGCTGATTGTCTCAGGTCAGCCTCCTCCATAAAGGTGAAACCAGATTAAAAAATCAAAGAGACTTAAGGGGTGGAGCCAGGATGATGGAGTGAAGCCAGGAAATTCCAGCAGCTCTCCCAACAGACCACTACAAATGCCTTTGAATAATGACTCTAAAGCCTCAGAAAGAGTGAAAAATTTCCCAGCCCAAGTCAACTTGGAAGATCTGCAGGAAGGTTATACCAGGGCTGCAGCATAACCCAACCAGAACAGAGCATAATGGCTTCAGTTATTCAGGAATAGCCTTCAGGGCACCTGGGTCCCTGGGGGTGCCTGGGTCTTTGACATTGCAGGGTGTGGTTTCCAGACTTCTCAGTCCAGAGATTGCCAAGGACAACTTGGAAGGTCAATGGGAAAACTCTATCACACCAGAGTGAACCCAGTCCAGTGCAGGCTTCAGCATAACCCCAACCCCCAGAACCAGAAGTAGGGCTGGGGGATCACCTGGCAGGGAGTCACCAGGCAACCATTTCTAGAACACTCAGCACAGGGACAATAAGGAGGGGTTGGGGAGAGATTGCAGAGGTCTCTCTGCTATCTCTAAGGCAAGACTCTGTGGCTTTGTTCATTCTCAGATTCCAATCTCAGAAAGGTGATCTTAACTGTCATAGTGAAGCAGGGACATTTGCAGTTCCAGGACAGTGAGGTGGTTATCCATAGATTATAGCACAGGTCAGGAGAACAGTTAGAGCCTCTCACATTGAAGGAATTAAGGTCCCTGTGGAGTATCTCTGAAAACAGCTGCAAAAAACCTCAAAAGCTTAGGAAAGTACATCCTCCACCCTGGAAGCACAGCCTCACCTCAACAAAAACTTAAAATCAAGTCATAAGCTGAGGGGATGAGCAAACAACAGAAGCAAAATAATCTGATTTTAGACACTGTCAGAAGATAATAAAGGCAAAGCTTCTGTATGTAAAGCCTCCAAGAAAAATATGAAATGGTCTCAGGTTTTGAAAGAACTCAAAAAAGATTTTGAAAATCAAGTAAGGTAGGTAGAAGAAAAATTGGGAAGACAAATGAGAGTGATGTGGGAAAATCATGAAACTACGTCAGCAGCTTGGTGAAGGAGATAAAAAAATACTGAAGAAAATAACACTTTGTCCTTAGGGCAAATGGAAAAAAGCAGTCCAAAAGATCGAAAGTCTTTAAAAGCAAAATTGGCCAGATGGAAAATATAACATCAAAGCTTTTTGAAGAATATAATTTCATCATGTGTAGAATGGAGCCAAAGGAAACTGAGGACTTTGTGAGAAATCAAGGAACAATAAAGAAAACCAAAAGAATGAAAAACTAGAAGAAAATGTGAAATCTTCTTTGAAAAATAACTAACCCGTAAAACAGATCTAGTAGAGATAATTTAAAAATTATCGGGCTACCTGAAAATCATGACCAGGAAAAGAACCTAAACTTCATTTTTCAAGAGATTCTCCAGGAAAATTGTCTTGATATCTTAGAAATAGAGAGTAAAATAGAAATTGAAGGAATCTACTGATTACCTCCTGAAAGAGATCCCAAAATAAAAACTTCCATGAATATCGTATTCAAATTTCAGAACTCCCAAGTCAAGGAGAAAATATTACAGAAAGAAGCAATTCAAATATTGCAAAGCTACATTTCTTACTTAACTTCATAATATACTCTTTCAGGGAAAAGATGTATATTCAATGAAATAAGGAACTTTCAAGCTTTCCTTTTGAAGCAATCAGTGCTGAACAGAAAGTTTGATCTTCTAGCACAGGACTCAGGTGAAACATAGAGAGGGTGGACAGAAGGGCAAATTATGAAGGATTTAATGATATTGAACTGCTTGTATGCCTGCATGAGAAGGTGATACTGATAATTCATATGAACCTTCTCATTTATTAGAGCAGTTTAGAAGGAGCATATATAGATAAGGCATAGGAGAGAGCTGAATATGAAGGTATAATATAGTATAAAGATGGAGTTAATAGTAGAGAAAGGAATGTATTAGGAGGAAGGGAAAGGAGTATTGGAATGGACTAAGTTATTTCACATAAAAGAGGCAAGAAAAAGCTTTTGCAATGGAGTAGAAGGGGGGAAGGTGAGGGGGAATGAATGTGCTTTCCTTCTCATCAGAAGTGACTCAGATAGGTTGGCTAGGTGGCACAGTGAATAAAGTACTGGCCCTGGAATCAGGAGTACCTGAGTTCAAATTTGGCCTGAGACACTTAAAAATTACCTAGCTGTGTGACCTTGGGCAAGCCACTTAACCCCATTGCCATGACAAAATAAAAACAACTAAAAAAAAAGTGACTGAGAGGAAAAAAGCATGCACACTCAACTGGGTATAGAAATCTATCTTACTCTAGAGGAAAATAGGAGAGGAATGGAAAGGGAGAAAGGGAACGGGGAGGAGAGGTAGAGTGTAGGTGATAGAAGAGAGGGAAGATTGTGGAGAGAGTAGTCAGATATAACAGATATGAGGAGAGACAAGGTAAAAGGAGAGAGAGAGAACAGAAGAAATGGTGGTGGGGAAAAATAGGATGGAGGGAAATACAACTGTGGGGGAAAATATGAAAGCAATTTCTATGATAGACTGACGATAAAGAATCCCAAAGACAGAACTGATGGTATTGGGATACAAACTGAAGCATACTTTTTTCTCTCAATTTATTTTTCTTGAGGTTTTGTTTGTGTGGGGGGGTTATGTTTACTTTTACAACAAGAGTATTGTAGTAATGTGAAAAAAATAAATAATAAAATAATCATAAACAATTTTAAAAAGAAAGTAAGCTAAAAAAGATCTAAAGGACTTGGGTTTTTGGGAAAGATGGTAGAAAACATAGCTTGGATCAGTGAATTTTGGGAGAAGAAAAGAAAAAAGCAAAATATTCATTGTCATCGCTATCTTGACTCTATAACTACTTATCTATGATGAGATATTAGTGGTGAGATTGAGCTTCTGGGTAGGTATGTTGGAAGGCAAAAGGATCTCAAAGCAATTCATAGGGGATGGGGAGGTAAGGTTTAAGTTATAGAAGATTCTTCCAGCTGACAGTAAGGAAAAGTAGTTGGAAGAAGAATGAGTTCAGAGTCCAGGTTGTTGATTTTTGCTCTTGAGGAAGTGCCATTTCTGGTTCTCAAATTCTCCAGTTGACAGAATTTTATCTCTCTTAAGTAGTTGTAAATAAGAAAGTAGTATGAAATGCTTAGTCTAGGAGTAGGAAGGTTTAGAGGGGATTGGCTTTTCCTAATTCTAATATTTGGGACATGTTAGATCATGATGGGACTAGCTGAATCTAAGCTTCAGACTTGAGTCTGGAATCTCTTGGGTTTGGGTATATGTCTATAGACTGGTTAAAGGTTTACAAGATCTAGAAGCCACAGGAAGATAGCCTGGGCAATCTGTTAGTATATGTAACAAATAGAGGCATTTCCTAATTCATAAGATGGAGAAAGGCTTCTTTGGGTTCAGAGTACTCTATGGGATCTCTACCCCTAAAATGATACTCAATAGACCTCAAGTCTATTCTCCCAAGGATACACTCAGCTTCAACAGGAAAAGTGCACACAGAAATCTCAAGGAGAAGGAACAATAATGACCAGAGCAGTCAAGGAAAGGAATGTATAGTCAGGAAATAGGTATGGGTCAAGGTATATTCTAGGAGGAAAAACTCCCCTCTAATACTATAAAACAATCAGGGAATTCAGCCACTGCTACTAGATGAATAGTCATTTTGAAAACATATATATATATATATATATATATATATATATATATATATATATATATATATATATACATATATCAAATTCATATCTAGACCCAGCACACTATCTGTCCCTGATATGGTGGGTAGAATGTGACAGTAGAGATTTAGGTAGTTAGGCAGAGGGTCTTGATGTTACCATAGAACAAACATGATTATCTGATAAAGAAAGACAAGATCTAAGGATTGCAAAAATAATCTGGAACATCTTCTGTGGAAAATGTAATAAAGAATTTTTAACAAAAGGTTAAACATGCCAAGCATTTAGAAAAGCTAGTTATAGAATATTAGTGGATATTTTTACAATTTTCTCTAACCTCAAAATAAACTGGAAGAACCTTTAAGTTTCTAGATAATATTTTAGGTACTCACTGCCAGTCTGGTCCAGCTCTAAACAACCAACTTGTTTTGAGAGATAATCATAATATATGTTAGGCATTGCAGACATAAAGACCTATGTGAAATAGTCCCTATCCTATCCTATCCTATCCTATCCTATCCTATCCTATCCTATCCTATCCTATCCTATCCTATCCTATCCTATCCTATCCTATCACAACACAAATCACCCATTGTAACAGTTTACAGAGTTCTTGAGAAAATCCTTAGTGAGAAAATAAGAATTATTTCTGAAACAATCCTTGTTTTTTTCAGAACACATGGTTTCTTATATCTCTGAATAACAGGTTCCACATGGGGTTTGAGTGGAACAATCCCTCAAACTTTTGTCAAATGGTGTGTATTAAAATATTTCCTAGTTATGTGTTTAGGCAAAACTGCCAGTCTTTTTTTTAGGTTTTTGTAAGGCAGTGGTTAAATGGCTTGTCCAAGGCCACACAGCTAGGTAATTATTAAGTGTCTGAAGCTGGATTTGAACTCAGGTACTCCTGACTCCAGGGCCAGTGTTCTATCCACTGTGTCACCTAGTTGCCCAACCTGCCGGTCTTAATCATTGGAAAGAAAGGTAGCTGTTTAAGATAACCTCCATTTTAGCTCCAGATCCATGAGTCCATGACTCCTTTAATCTTATATCTTTTGCATTGTGCAATGCCTATGAGAGTATATGAGAAACAGAAAGGTTGTGAAGGCATGAAATTATTTGAGCAATGCTCATTATAGTGAATGAATTTTCTATTTTAAAGTTAGTGTTGAAAGTTTTTTAATTGTAATTTTTCTGTGCTGTTATGTGGAAAGGTGACTGCTGTCTGTGGTGGGCTCTCAGCACTTTGTGCTGGACAACTAATCAGGGTGATTTATTTATTGAGTTGGTCAGTGAATTCAGTTACAAGGCAAAATTGATTTCTTCCTTTCCTCAAAAAGATACAATATGGCATAGATTTTTTTTCAAAGGAAAAATAATGGCAGTACAGAAGTTTCTGGAGAACATTGTGAAGACATGACAATGTTTTATTTTGGTAGCAGGAAATAGAATAATCAGGGAGAAAAAACAGGACGGACTTTATTGAGTTTGTGAGCAGCTAGCTTTTCAGTGATAAGTGGTTTACTCTGTTATCATCTAAGGAGTTGAAATTCATGATAGGGAGCATCTTTAGTTATTTCTAGTTAAAATCCCAAAGCTATTATTATATTGGGGGGAAAAAAGTATGTTTTCCTGTTGCTAATTCTATGAGACCCAGAGGCTGGTTAGCAGTGGTATAGTTATTACCCAAATTGACCACACGATGGCAGCCATCTATCAAACAAAAATTACAGGCTTACTGGTAAAGCTCCCCAAAATCGAGATGGATGAAAAATTCTATTAGGATTTACAAATGCTTAGGCCTTATTTTTATATATAATTTATGCAACTTAACTTGATCAGAGTGAACTAGGGTGGTGTGGGTAATTAAAAGTTAGAAGAGACACAGAGTTTGTGTGTGTGTGTCTCCCCTAGGGCTGGTGAAAGGTGAATCAGGCTAAAGGACAGTTACTGATGAGCAAGGTTGAACAACAAAATGTCAGTATTGACAAGTGAAGTATTTACTCACTTGGAGTTTCTCCTTCAGAAATTTAGCAAGCCCTGGAACGTCAAATTACAGAAGGGATCTCTTCATGCCTGAATAAAATCTAGAACTCATGATAGATTATGCTGTAAGTTTGGTAATGATGTGTTGAGAGTCAGCATGATGGAGTTAAATGAAGTCTGAAATCTTGGGCTGAATCTTGCCTTGGACCCATCTTCCTGGGGAATCAATGAGTCCTGTTCCTGTTGAACAATGAATTCATCTTTGTCTTTGTATTCCTAGTTTCCGGCCCAGTGTTTTGCCCATACATAGTTCTTAGATTTTTTTAACAGGATTGGAATCCTCCCACTCCCACACCCTCTTGCCTTCTTGAAGGCAAAGAGTATGTATAACACAGTAGTATTTAACACTTGCTTAATTGAACTTAGAGCTAGATGGGATCTTAAACATCTTTTTTTCAAGTTTTTCCTTTCACTTGATGAGGAAATTGAAGCTTAAAGCAGCTTATTGTCTTATCTAGTTGTTTGTCCTGAATTCTCAAAGAGGGCCCACTGACATTAAGAGGGTGATGTCTTGGCATGCAAGTTACAAAAATGTTTAGTAGTAGAATCAGGACTTGAAAGTATGATGATCTCAACCCAATATAAGGGATAGAAACAAAAAGAGTCTTACAGTGGTTAAGTGAATTAATACATTGGAGTTAAAATTCAGAACAAGTTTTTCATATGTTTTTTTTGGTATGTTGTTAGTTAATGCATGGATGCACCTAGGATTAAGTACTTTGGAATCCTTCAGAATACATATAAAGTTGAATATATATAAAGCTGTTATCATTATATAGCACAAAATAATATTCAACCAAGCAATCCTTATACGTCCAAAGTTGGTAATATTTATAAGAAAAAAGATTGTTATTAGAGGATTAGCTTTGAGCAAAATTATCACTGGGTCACATTCAAAGCTACTTTTCTATGTTACTTTTTTTTTCTCCTCAGTAGTGGTTATTGTAGAAAATAAAATTCCCTCAGGTCAGTTTGGCACTGTCTTTATCAGCCTATTATTCATACTTATGTGCATGACCTTTGGTAGAATTTAAAAGAGAAAAAAATTACTAGTTATTTTCCTTTTTCCACTCTGATAAGATAATCGTGAGATGAATATAAATAGTTTTAGGAATGAAAAGGCATTTGACATCTTTGTTAGTAACACAGAGGTATGATAGAATTGTTTTGGCTTGCTCTTTCTTTTTCCTTTTCCTTCTCTCAAACTTGACAAGCTGATTCTAGAGGCCAAGACAACATTCATGTCTCTTTCAAGTTCAGTGCCTTTGTTATGTGTTGTTGAGATTGCTTTCTTACTCTCCAGTGTCAAGTCACACAATATGAAGGGAGGTAGCATTCTCCAGCTGTTGAAATCCTAGGCACTCACTTCCTGGCAAGAGCAGAACAGACATACAAGTGGTACAATTAGGAACTGAAGAAAACATTTCACCATTGGGACACTTGATTATTTCACTGAGTATAGTGAGACTGATAGAGTCAGCCAAACAGAAGTTACAGAAGCTGAGAGGAGAGGAAGAAATTTCATTCTTTTATGATAAAGTCATGTTTTTCTGATAGTTTATGGCAAGTCATTGACTTTGAAAAGGTAGAAATTAAATTTTGAACCAACTTTTCAAGATTTAAAATGACTGTCTTTTATGGTGAATTCTGCTGCTAAAGTATTGATTACTATAAACTGTGAGTTATTATCATCATTAATCTTGCAATGATTATTAGATCTTTAAAAATTATTTTGTCAAATATTTCCCAATAACATAAAGTTAGCAAACATATTCTAAACTTTTGAATTGCATGATTATCTCCCTCCTTGAGAAAGAAAACACTTTAATTTCAATTAAATATGTAAAATCATATAAAAACATATTTCCACATTAAGCCATGCTGCAAAAGAAAACACAATCAAAGAAACTAATGAAAAGAAATTAAAAAAACCCTATGCTTCCATCTGTATTCAGAGTTCATCAGTTCTCTTTTTTTAAAATTATTTTTTAGTTTTGTAAGGCAAGGGGTTAAGTGACTTGCCCAAGGTCACACAGCTAGGTAATTATTAAGCATCTGAAGCCAGTCCTCCTGACGCTAGGGCCAGAGCTTTAGCCATTGTGCTGCCTAATTGCCCCAGATCAGTTCTCCTTCTAAGATATTTTATTCTCCATCTAAATAAGTTCAGAGATTTTCCTCTTCAACATTGAAAATATTGACAGCTCCAAAAAATGTCCTTTATTTCTGCAAATGACATATCTTAAGAGTCTTTCTGGATTTTCCCAGTTGTTTAGTAGTTTATATCCAGATCTCCTGTCTCTCCAACTTTTTAATTTATTTTGCTTGTTTCAAATTAATTTTGCATGTGTTGTTTCTACCAATTGTATGTAAATTCCTTTAGGGCAGGCATTGTTTTGATTTTGTCTGTATATAGTTAATAAATTCAATAAAAATATTCATCTCTGTGAATCCCTATATCTATTATGTACTTTTCTTATCTGAGTTTATATGCTTGTAACAAATGGATGTGAACCCCAAGTCAGTTTCCACACTTTTTGTAAAGGACAGTGTGGTGAGAAACTATATCACCCAGGTCAAAAAACTAAAAATACATCTTAAGTCTGAACTCTGTTCCATGCAGTTTCACCTGCTTTAATTTTATACCTTTCACTTTCCCAAATGTTAATGAGTACTGGAATGAAATTTAACTTTGAATCTAATTCCAGTTTACATTTAGCAAGATTGCAGTAGCTTGCTAGAAAAGGAAAAAGGAAAAAAAGTAAAACAATGATTATCTATAGAAAAACTTCCTATATACTGTACCTCATCTGAATACATGTTTCTTAAATCTAGTTAATTGTGTATACCATCTATAATCTATATCCAGCTCTAGTTTGTGCCATCTGTCACAAATCTATGTAAGGTAGATATTTCTTAAAATTAAGTTTGTTTTCATGTTCCAAGCATTCCTACACCTTGTTAGAGTACTCAATTGTTATAAAGTGAGTATTTTCTTTATGTTGCTTTCTGTGTAAAAGTAAAAGATTGTAGAATTATAATTGTAAATTGATTGTATAAAATAATTTTAAAATAGAGTGTATACTCAGAGTCATTTCTCTCTCTATATTTCCCTTGTGTTACAAGCAAAAATGTTAATAACTGGCAATTGTGTCATAAAATTTTTCTTTTAGGTACAACAATGAAGGTGCTGAAGTAGCCTCTGCAAGTAACTCCAAGTTCTAGACAGATGATCCTAGGAAACTAGTTGGGGTGTGCTGGAGCCAACTCTTACTTACTCAAGATAGCTGATTATGGTATTTTCAATGTGTACATGTATACCTTAGAAATGCTCAAATGCTACAAATCAGAACTTGATTTAGAATTTGTTTATTGTCTAGACTTAAGGTGATGGAAAAATGTTAATAATACAAATTCAACTTAAAAGTGTGTCATGGGGTAACTAGGTGGCACAGTGGACAGAGGTAGAATCAGGAGGACCTGAGTTCAAATCCAACCTCATACACATGATACTAGCTGTGTTACCTTAAGCAAGTGACTTAATATTGATTTACAAACACACAAAAAGCATTCATTTTACATGTATACATGTATACATTTCCCTCCCCACCAGAATAATTGTTGCGTTTAGCATTTATCTATACAATCTGATTCTTTTCTCTACACTTTAAATATTGCTTACTTGTAAATATCCCCTTTTATTTCCCATTAGGAATAACTTCTATTCCTCCAACATTTTGCAATCACTTTAGGGTTTTCTTTTTTGTTATAAAAAGTTTTCATCTAATTATCTAAGCTAGTAAAATTCACTGGGAGGAGTCAGAGGAGGGAAAATGGGAGGAGGTGGGAAGGGGAACCTTTAGTGACTAGAGGTAGGAGGGCCCAGGAAAAAGAAGAGCATTATATTTGAACTAATATCTAGAATTTTGCACCAGTAACTGTTGCAAATAAGTTTTATGTTTTCATTTTGCCAAAAAAGTTTCAGGAACATAACAGACTTGAGGAGCCAGGAATGAGGGCAGCATAACCCAGAACAGTTAGATTTTGCCTGTGAATCCAGTTCTCCACCCCTGGTACGGTACTGTGCAGGAGATGTTGGGATGAGAATAGGAATGAGAAGAGAGACTCCTGGACCCCAAGAAAGGTACTAGAGAAGGTTCAAAGGGGATTGCTTACTTCTTAGGGGGTCAAGGTAACAGTCCAAGAACTTTCATTTGCTAAAGACATGAGTAGGATGTCTGGGGATTACAAAAGGCTTACTGTTTTAAGCCCAAGCTTTCCATCTGAGGATGTTCAATACTGCTGCAAGTTACTGAGAAATTGCAATGTATTAATTATGCTTCTCTGTTTTCCCAACCCACAAAAAAGGCTAATATGACACCTTATGGTAAGTGAGGGCATCAGTGTCAAAAAACATTAAATTATTAAAGGTTTTTCTTACTTTAAATAAAAACATAAATGAAAGTTCTAATGATGTCTTCCCACACTCTTATGAATCTTCTTGTATATCTTCTGAAGGTGTAGACACTTTGGAAACCATGGGTACAGATCATAAATGAGCAACTATGTGTGACTTTAGGTAGCACTCACTTGAAGTGAAAGACAATCTTTGCCTGCAAGTTACCTGTGCTTCTGAAGAGGAGGGAAGAAATGTTAGTTTCCTAACACTGCAGTTCTTCCTCACAATCAGTGAGTTCGGTGATACTTGAACAGGTCTTATGGAGCCATGCAGGAAAAAAAGAAAACAAAAATGTATAAAGCATTTTACAATGTTATCTCATTTAAACCTCGCAATAACCCTGGGAGGTAGGCCCTATTATTATTTTTTCCATTTTATAGTTGAGGAAACAGAGGTAAATAGAGGTTAAGCTCAGGGTCACACAACTGAAGTATTGATTTGAATTCAGATTTGAATTTAGGTCTTCTGACTCTAAGTGTATCACATGATAATCCACATCTATTTGTATTCATGTAGGAACCAGGGAGAGCAGTGTTATTAAAAACAAAAACGAAAACAAAATCTACAATTGGGAACCTTTTCCACTCATTCTGAATTCTGTCATAATTCATAATTAATATTTATATAGTGCTTTAGTGTTTACGAAACACATGTATTTATATATATATAATACTTGTACATGTATATATGCATAAATTTATGTATGTATGTATGTATTCCTGAATAGTTCTGCCACCCTTAAACATGTGTGATTCCAGTGGCTCTGTCACATCATGTCATATGGTTACAATTTGGTGTAAATTAGTTGACTGCTCTTTGATTTAGTGGTCATGGTGGGTGCTGAATTAATTTTTCTTAATTAAAGTTACCTTAAATTTCACCAGAGGTATCCTGCACTGGATAGGATCTGTTGTTAAGATATTGTCCTCTAACTAACTATGAGCCCTGAAATCATGGAGTATGTCACTATAGTTCTAGCCTGATGATTACTTATTCAACCTGTTAGCAAGAATTTCCTCAGTATGTGCTCTTCTCCTTCCTCAAGGAAATGACAAAATGTCAATGAGGCTTCAGTTTCATGGTCTAAAAAGGAACTTAAAATACTGTAGAACATATTGACAGTGGTACTATAACCTGGATCAACTAAAAAAGTCCCTGAGGTGGGCTTTGTTTAAAACACGTAAACTTCAAGTCCAAATTATTCATTACCATATTCATAAAGTAATCTATTTAGCAAAGCAGTATGAAGATAATAAAAACAAATATTGAATGAGCCTCTTTGCATGTCAAACTTTCCAATATTTATTATGCAGTTTGTGGGCTCATTGTTAGCTTTGGTGTAAGTGATTTATAATTAATAAACACACTTGCTCTATTGCTTTCCTGGGGTGAGAAACTAAGAAGAGATGTGGATGTAATTTACTGTGGGGATGAATTTTGGTGGGAAAGCATAAAAAATACAAGAATTATGATCTTGTTTATCTGTTAACTGAAATTGAATTAATTCAAGTATATAATTACCAGAGTATTCATTTTTAGTGCTTGGTATTGATTGAAGTGGACAAGAAAAAAGTTGAATATTTTCTGCAAACATCACATTTTTTTCTTCTTTCCTCTTGCCTCTTTTTCTTTTCTCCTTAAGGGAAACATATTTAGGGGTGGCTAGGTGGCGCAGTGGATAAAGCACCGGCCCTGGAGTCAGGAGTACTTGAGTTCAAATCCGGTCTCAGACACTTAATAATTACCTAGCTGGCCTTGGGCAAGCCACTTAACCCCATTTGCCTTGCAAAAAAAAAAAAAAAAAACCTAAAAAAAAAACCTAAAGAGAAACATATTTATGACCATGTGAGATACATGCAATTAAGAAACTTAAAGCTGGTGTCAATCATCATACTCTTTTGATTTTTATATTCTTATATTGGGCTTCAGTATTTCATAATAACTTTATTTCAGGCCCATTTAATGCCAATGATGCAGTAAAAAATAAATTATTTTTACATCATTTTTACTAGTACTTTTCACTGTGTTTTAATGAAATAGTAAGATGCTAAATTCTGAAAATTAAGAGAATGGACCATTGTGTGGGGTCACATAATCAATTTAATAACTGCTAAACTTTGACTTTCCATTGTTCTCTTTTCTTAGTATAGTATTTAGTAGAAGAACTTCATTAGAAGTTTGCTGGTAACTATAAACTACTGACTCTCTGGGAAAAATGTACACAACATACACTTTTTAAGTTTTATTTTAATATGCATTAATACTTTCTTAAGCCTAGTCAATCAAAAAAAAAAGACCTCATCAAGTTGATTTTGATACAGATGCTCACACCGAAAATTTAACCATCAGTTTTCTTGAGCAGGTTTGAGCTGGCTCCACCACAACTGCAAACATCATTCATTACTTTCTCTTTATCTTGATTTTAAAAAAATCTGCAAGGAAGCCCATTTATTAATGAATAATGTTGTATGGATAAAAACAATTTTCATAGTAAATAAAACATGTCATTATGAAGAATGAAAAATAGTCATTTAACTAAGATCTTAAAAAAGGCAAAAGAAAATTAACCCTCAAACTCAGAATTAAGTGAGTTTCTTTATAATTATGAATTTGGGGATTGATTTTCTTTTTTTAATAATTCCTTTTTTTTTTTTTTACAAATTTTTACAAATTTTTAGAGAAGGGAGAAGGACATAGGAGGCAGATGAGAAGTTCAAATCTTCTGTCCCTGAAGTTCACCAGTTCTTCCAAATTTATTGGAAATGGAAACACTTTTCTACCCTCCTCCTAGTTATTTACTCTCAGGAGATTAGTGAAACCTGCTTTCTCCTGTAACCTATCTTATATTTCAATATGGGTTTCAAACTGGTTTAATATTTTATAGCAGATTTAACAGGTATGACCAGATATGCATTCATTTAATGCTTTTGATAGATTAGGTAATTTAGTAGTTCTCATTCAATAAAGTTATCAGAAATAAAGTATTTTGTTAATTACTTTAGGAGGGATGATATGATTGATTAAATTGAATCTTCCATCTTATAATAATAGTAATAATCCCCCTTATAACAATAACAATAAACAATAACAAAAATAATCTCTGCTCTAAAGAAACACATTCAAATTAAGGGAATAACATAAATACACATGTACATACAAGATACATACAAAGTATGAGAGTAGATGGTCTTAACTAGCAGGTGACAAGGCAGGAAAGGTTTTCACAAATTTGTATTAACTGGGGGGGAAGGATTAAATATATTTAGTAAAACCCTTCATTGCTTTCATAGCTGAATAATTAATTTTAAAAATAAATGGATATTTATAAAGGATACAATCATAGTTTGTGGTTAACATAGGATACTTCAGTATGTGGAGACTTTCTGTCCACTAGTACAAATTCAATTGAAATGAAGGAACAGATCATATTATGGAGGATTATTTCACACTTGCTATTGGTCTCCAGGATGACCAGGATCTGTGAGGTCCCTTTTTCTGGGGCTATGACTAATTATAATGAACACTCTCTTTCCAACAGACATGTAAATCATTTTTTTTAACTCCAGGCTTAGAAACTCTGGAGATCTTATCTTTTATCTCATCTTTCTCCTGATAGCACACCAGCACACTACTGGCTATGTAATAGAGGCTTAAATAGTTGTGTAACATTTTATACCCCTTATATGGTCATAAGTACAAATGTATCCACTTACTCTGTGGACTAGATTACTATTTCCAGGCTGATCTCATATTGGCACATTTCAACTCCCAGAGGAAGACCACCATCAGCTAAATTAAAATTTTCTGAAGTTTCTAGTTAGCCACTCTTGATGAGGGGGAATGAACTTGCTTTCTTACTCAATACTTTATCCCTGGTTTCCAGATAAACAAAACACTTATTTAGAATAATAATACTTTTAGTTCCTAAATCTAATCATTTACATGGTGATAAGGTAAAAAAGCAATAATAATGTTCAGTACTTACAGATTAAGATAAATGCAGAAATACAAATTACAGTCCACATATAAACCTGGATCACATTCTGCCACCAATGCATTCAGAATCTGTGGCAGAGTGGTCCACCCAGAATCTTGTTGGAGATGCATAGGAGGCTACCTTTGTAACCAGGATGACTTGCAACTTTGGATTTCAGTCTTTGATGTCATTGGTTCAATCTGGACCTTCTGCATCTTACAAAGATATGGTTCTCCTAACTGTTTGTCTCTTGGTTTTGACTAGTTTCCCTTTCCTTTCCCTACTTTCACCTCTTTTCTCCTTCTCTTCCTTTTCCTCAATATGGATAACAATACCTTTAAAGCCAGGCAACATCAAGGCTCATCTAGTAGTCCAGCCAGCTATTTGCTGATCAGACTACTAACTGGATTATAGAACCAGATTTTAGCAAATAGAACTCAAAACAAAAAAAAAATGCTCAGGTTGACTCCTCTGGCAAAAACAATCAAACAAACCTTGGCACCTCTTCACTAAACTAGATTTCATGAAATATAGTTAGTACAGTGGATAGAAGACTGAGTATGAAGTCAGGAAGACTCATGTTCCTGAATTCAAATTTGGCCTTATTAACTGGGAGGTTCTGGGCAAGTCACTTTACAGTTTCTCAACTGTAAAAATGAAGTGGAGAAAGAAATGACAAACCACTCCAATATCTTTGCCAAAAAAATCCCAAATGGTGTCATGAAGAGTCCTACACAACTGAAATGACTGAACAAATCCTCAGATCAAAAATTGTATTTTAGCAGTTCAAACAGTTCAAAAACTGTATGTGTCTTTTCTTCTTGCAGAAAATGCATATGTCTTCTCTCCTCTGACATTGCAATTACCCAGATGTATGTCTTCAGCACCTCACAACTTGACTATTGCAATAGGCTTCTAGTTGATCTCCTTGCTTCAAGTCTCCCTCTATTCTAGTCCATTCTTTATTCCACTGTCAAA
The DNA here is from genome assembly GCF_037893015.1 of Macrotis lagotis. Lineage (NCBI taxonomy): Eukaryota > Metazoa > Chordata > Mammalia > Peramelemorphia > Peramelidae > Macrotis > Macrotis lagotis. Next base: position 215,239,839 of record NC_133663.1, read on the forward strand.
TTAATTTTCCTAAAGCACCTGTCTGATCATATCACTCCATTATTTAATAAACTCTAGTCTAGGAGCTCCCTATCACCTCCAGAATTACATATGAAACCCCCTGTTTGCCATTCAAATCCCTTTAACACCTGGTCTTCCACTCCTACTTTTCCACTTTTTAATACACTGGTATCCTTATTGCTGTTCCTTGAAAGAAAAACTTCAAACTGGAAAGTTCATTTTTCAGCTCCCAGTATTTTCACTTTCTGTCCTCTGTCCCTGCAATTCTTTCCTTCTCATCTCCACCTTTTGGGTTCTACCAAACCCCAGCTAAAATTCTAGATTGCAAGAAGCCCTTACCAAGATTAACTCTAATTTATCCCACATTTATTTTGTTAATGCATGTTGTCTCCCCAATTAGACTGTGAGTCAATGACAGGGACTGTCTTTTGCCTTTCTTCATATCCCCAAACACTTAGCAAACTTGCCGATTGACTATCTGTTTTTGTCCATTCTATTACTTGGTGATAAGACTTCAAAGTAAATAAAGTAAAGGTGAGAGGTTTCATAGTAAATAAAAATCATAAATCAACCAGGCACTACCAGCAATTCCTGCTTCTGGTTTCGTTAAACAATTCCAAAAACTTACTTTGTCGACCCCACAATAAGTCTTCCTTTCTTGCCAGAGATTTTGGGTTCTTTCACACAACCTCCTCAGTCTCTGGTCCTATCTTAGTGTTTTTTTTTATCAAAGCTTTTATTCAGTAAACAATTATTCAGTATTATTATTATTCAGTAAATCACCTTTCACTTATGAGGTTAACTACTCCATCTCATAAATCAAAAGTTCTTTCTTAATTATCCTTAAGGTCTCTAGACAGTGATGTGATTCTTCATTTTTTGAGTTTTTGAGGTCTTTTGAGTTTTACTGGGTCTTAACACATGCAATCTGTCCTTTCCATCACAATCTATGTTCTTGAAATTGCATCTTCATACTCAAACATAGTTTTTAATAAGTAAAAGTACTTTCTGTGTCTCTAATGGCTCTCAACTGCATATTTGACAAAGTGATTTACATCTTTATAGTTATGACATTGCTTTTTGCCTCAACCTGATCAAATTTCACTTAACAACTGTATGTTTTTTACAAACATGTGTAGTCTAGCCTTCTTTGGGCATACACAGTTCTCCTGAAATGGAGGCACTTGGGAAGGACCTTTGTAAGCATGTTCAGATTGCCTATCTGGGAGTCTAGAGTCTTCTATCAACTGGGTGAAGGTGATTAACTGCCTGTGTCTTTATAACTTGTAAGATTGAGCCAACACTTCTTTTTTGTTTGGTCTTCCCATCACTCTTTCTGTTAAGTTCTTTTTGGTAACTCTTACCTGGTGAATACATAGTATGAAGATCCTAGTTCATTCATAGACCATGAGCTACAATTCATGAACTGGTGAAAGAGGAAGGTAAATTCCTTCTCTGCTTCCTCTCTTTTACTCTACCATCAAGAAATGGATTGAGGTGAGAATGGATTCTATGATTTTTGTTCTGAGTTTCAGGGGCAGGAGTTTGAATCATGGCAACTTTGGAGGCAGGATTACAGGTAGAATCCTTCAGTCAGCCAGCCTAGTATGGAAACTCTGATAGGCTTAGATAATTGCTAGTTGTTGTTATTAATTTAATTAATGTTTGATGCAACAGAATTCCCTTTTGTCAAGGTGAACAAATGCCAGAGTTTTCAATTTCTTTCAAACAACCTCCTCAGTCAACCTTTGATATGAAAGTTTACTTCTTGTTTTTATCTCACTGAATTTTTCAGCTACTTTGCTTTTAAAATTCTGAGGGATAGGGGCAGATAGGTGGAGCAGCTGGCCCTGGAGTCAGGAGGACCTGGGTTCAAATCCAACCTGATACTTAATAATAAGCTGTGTTAACTTGGGCAAATCACTTAACCCCATTGCCTTGCAAAAACCAAAAAAAAAAAAAAAACTGAGGGATAAAAAATTCTATAAACAAAGTATATAAATTGGATAAAGTTTCTTGCAAAAAAGGCCTCATACAAGATTGTATTGTGTACTATGTACAAGCTTCTATGTACAAGTTTCTATTGAATATATAAAAATAATTTACATGCTGTTTCTTCCATTAGACTATGAGCTCCTGAGGGTGTTTGATTTTATTTGTATCTTCATTACTTAGCACAGTGCCTGATAGGTAATGGGTGCTTGATAAATACTTCTTGACTCACCAACTTACTGTTTTTGCCCTTTCTGCTTAACCCTCTCATATTAGAGAGGGTAGCAAGGAGCATGAGAGCTTTTATTTCTCTTATACTCTAGGTGGCACTGAAGACCAACAGATGGAATGAAGCTATCTTCCAATAGCCTCAGTGGCCTCAGGCAAGGGAAATAGCCTCTCATTATCCTCTAAAATGAGGGGCTTGAGTTACTAAAATTATGTCTAAGGTACATTTCAGAAAGATAGTAAGCAGAAATGAAATATGGAAAAAATGGGCTTAAGCTCTTGAAACCAAGGAACCAGCCAATTGGAGATGGCACTACCAGCTGTCACTACTTGATACCTATAAAATAGCCTAATTGTGTCCTATCTAATAACAGCTGAAACTTTTTAAAAATGATTCTATAAATTTACTACAAATAAACAAGAACAATTTTCCCTCAGGCCAATTAGTATAAAATAGGTTCTGTTTTCTTCTAGGAAAAAACTTGTCTGGGTCATTTTCTTCCTTATGCAGCTGTTATAAAGAATCAGGTACATTAAACTTGCATTATTCTTGGGAACTGGCAAAAAATGGCTGTCTTTACTATACTCTTTCTCAATTCTCTTGATTGTTCAACATAATTAGAATAAAACCTTCAAAAGCAAACAGCTTATCAAACATATTTGTAACTTTCTCCTGACTCAGGTTTCAGTGGCAAAAACTCTATTTGGGAAGTATAAGCATACCTTATTTGATAGAATAGTTATGTGCTTAGAGAGTTTGTTCATTCACTTTATAGCCATTAAGAAAACTAGACAAGAGGAGAGGGGAAAAAAATTCTGTAAAATAAATTTCACTTTTTTGCTTTGAATCTTGTTAAGAATGATGTAATGTTTCTAAAAGAAAAGAAGATGAATACTCAAGGCATAAAATATTTTAAATTGAGAAGATACATATTTTGAAAAATCATTTTTAAAGGAAATTGAATAATCAGTTACTATGCATAATTATAGCAAGAAATATTGAAATCTGAAATTTCTGACTGTTCTGATAGGGACACAGAGAACAATAAAGGAGAAAGAGGAGGAAGTAATCTAATGAAAACTGAGGTTAATGAAATTCCTTTAAGCTATTACTAACTTTCTTCAGGACAACTTATTTGGTCCCTGTCTTTTTCTTTCTTCCTTAGTCCATTCCTCCCTCCCCCTTCCCCCACTACTAGTGCTTTCCATCAAAGACTGTTTTTTGTTTATATTGTACATATTTTGTCTAGGCAATTTTAAAATACTCTTTTTCCCCCATTAGAATGTCTTGAAGGTAGGAATTATATTTTTTCCTTCTTTTGTATAACCAGCACTTAATTCAAAGGAATAATGAAACTTTTTTGAAATATCAACAATAGCAACAGTAACAGAAGAAGGGAAAAACCCTGAGATGGAGTTTCAGAAGATGATAACAAAAAATAACAACTTCAGAGATGTAGTGACTGTGGGTAGAACTTGAAAAGGTGAGATATAGGGATACAGCACTGATGCTCCAAGAGATGTGGGAAATGAAGATGAGAGCAGTGTGGTATGACATTCATAGGTCTCTTCTGGTATTATCATGCTATTATTTTATGAATATATTTAGTATATCAACCATATAGAGAATTAAATCCTCTCCATCTGCTCTTTACTCATTTATTTGATGAGAAATGAAAATTAGGGATTAAAAATATTAAAGGAAGAAGAGAGTAGCTAATTAGGGCTAAGACAGCTACACTCCTTGTCTTCTGGTCTAAAATAGCCAAGGATATATGAAAAGACCATTATATAGAGGAAGTGCCTGATCCTTCCTAGAAATACTCATCATAAGTAGTTTCTCTATTTAAATGACTAAATAATCTTTTCACGGTTCTGCTTTGTAGATAGTATTGTTTATTCATTGGTTTAAATTAAGGGTGTGTGTGTGTGTGTGTGTGTGTGTGTGTGTGCTTTAGCTTTTCTATTACATGAAGGGAGTAGTATAATTGTGGGGGGAGGGAATGGCGGAACATCAAATATTTCCACAGTATTGAAGAATTTGGTTTAATATTCTGTTTGGTGTCCTAGCGACCTTCAAGAAACCCATAGCACTATATGTCAGGGAGAGGAAGAGATATATGAATAACTAGCTGTATTTTTTTAATGATATTATAATCATGTTGACTTGGCAGAGACCCAAATAAGCATCTTGGCAGTGTGGGCAGGTGCATTCATGATTGTCCCTGCAACTCCCTCCCCTTCCCTTTCCTCTCCCCAAGAATTAAGTGCCTGAAATTTAATGATGCTTTAAAAGCTTAGACCTCTTCCTAATGACTTTCAGAAAAAAGATGTTCCAGCACAGTCCAATGAACAGAATGAAGACATTTGCCTTGTGGATATAAAATTCATAAAGAAAAAAAAATACCTCCAAGCAGTGAATAGCAACAAAAAAGTGTTCCCCAGTAGGAAGAAGAAAAGCAAATAGGAGACTTTATTGCTAGCACAGTTGGGATGAGTTTGTAAAATGAAATCTCTGCCCCAGGTTTCAAGACAGAAATTTCCAAATTGTCTTATTTCAAAAGTCCTTGCCCATTATTTACTTTGTTCTGTGCTTTGCGTATACTGGGTATCTCTCATGCTTAAGAAAAATAGCTTCTTCATTGGACACTAAGAGCAAAAGCAGGGATAATTATGTGCTACACATCCATCTGACTCTTCCAAGGTTTAATAATCATTGCTTCATTATCTTGCATTTGTGGATAGTATACATTTGGCCAGGTAATTGTGGGTCCATTCCTCCTCCCTCCAATATGATAGACATGAGAGTGATCATTATTTATAGTTTTCACAATAATTATAGATATCATACTTTGACACTAATGTTCTAAGATTAAGACTAAATAATGAAATCCAGCTTAGTGAAAGAATATTAGATTTCAAATGAGGGTCCCAGCTTTGTAAATAACTGCCTGTATGTCCAGGGGCATGACCTTTCTAGGTCTTATTTTTCTCAACTGTAAAATCAGGATCCTGAAGTAGATGAATTCTGGGATCTCTTCTAGACTCAGGTCCTATGATCTTTTATTTATTTTATTTAAAACAATTCATAATGAATTCAAATATTGTCAAATTCAAATTCAAAAAATTAAAAAAATTCACTGACAAACATGAATGGTTCCAAATGTAAAAAATGCAGAAAGGGAGAACTATATGAAATTTGGTTTCCTATTATATATATTGTTTATTTTTAAAAACCTAAATATTAAATTTAGAATTACTTTTTATGATTTTTTTATATTTATTCTTCACCTTTTCTAGTTGGTTAAGTGTTGCAGTCTACTTACACTCAGAGTAGTGTTTAAGCATGAAGGATGATAGTTTAATAATCATTGTCTTTCCTTGAGATTCAGAGAAATTGAGGCAGGCTTCTAGCACATTTCATGGTTCTCCTTATTGAGAACTTTTGGTAGCATGCAGACAAAGGTTTCACTGGGGATGGTTGCAATCAGAAATGTTGAGGGGAACTCCCAAATTCATGAGATTATAGATTCATTTGGTTATAATAAGTTTAACAAAACCATACCAAAACTGTCACATCTCCTTTTAAACTTAATTCTCCTTTTTTCCCATGTATTTTAAAATATTAAATTGATTTTTTCTTTATTTTCTTTAATTTTTTGTAATACATTCTCCTTCATGAACCTCAAATAAAAACCTGTCCTTATAACAAATAGTCAAACAAAACAGCTTCCTACATTGATTTTTTTCTGTCTTATTTAATATATGCTTCATTTTTCACCACTGGTCCATCATCTCTCTGTCAAGAGGTGAGAAATATGACAGTGATCATCAGTATTATGCATTCATGATTAGTCTTGAATTTTTTAGAGTTCTTTTATCTTTGAAAAGGTAACATTGTTTTTCTTAAAAATGTTACTGTCATATAAATTATCTGCCTTGTTTGCCTCCCTTCACTTTGCATCAATTCTTATAAATCTTCAGAGGTTTCTCTGAAACCACTTCCTTTGTAATTTCTTATAATGAAATATCACAGGAGAATATCCATTATATTCATACATGATAATTTGTTCAGTTTCCCAATCAATTGGTATCCATTCTGTTTGAGATTCTTTGCTGTAAATGGTATTATAAATATTTTTACATATTTATATATCCTAAATTATATGATGTTATAACCTTTGAAATAATGTAATCCATAGAACCTTTAAATTTAGACTCTCTGAGGCTATTTATATCTAGCTATTCTATTTATTTAAAAATATTTCTTTCCTACTTTTGTGGATCAATATGCTATGAATTTGAGGTACAAAAAGTTAGGATAAAATTACCTCCTGCAATCTTGTGGAAGCATATATCAAATACAGGAATAATTATAATTCAAAATCATTTTTTGGCTTTCACATATAACAAATGTGTGAAAAAGTAATGTACAGTACCTGGTGAGGGGAGATTATTTTTCACAGGAGACAGAGCTCAAAGAAATAATGGAATAAGTAGTTGAATTTTACTTTAACTTTAAAGGATAGGTAGAATCCCTACAGGTTGGGAGTGAGGATAAGATGGTCATTTTAATTATATGCAACAGCATGAGCAAGGAAGAAGGAGAATGTAGGAATAAAACAATTTTACTAGATTAAATAGATAGACATGAATAATTTTTCAAGCCTCTTATTTTGACAGGCACTGTGTTAAATATCTTGTATAAAAATTAAAGGAGTTTACATCCTAAATAGAGAGGATAATCAAGGGAAATAGAAAGACAGGGATGTACATACCTATGACATGATTAGGAAGTGACATGAAGACTTGATTCTCATTATGATAATGCAATGACTCACATCCACCAGAGATAGGAGAACCAGAGGACAAGAGTCCAAGGTTTCCAAGGCAAGGTAATGATGATCCTGCCCAAGATGATGCTAGTTGTAGGCTGCATGGTTAGAAGTGGGTTAGAAAGTGGTTAGACAGAAATCTGAAAAAGATCTTATATACAAAATACAAAAGGAATTAATGCAAATACATAAAATCAAGTTATTTCTCAAATAAATATGGTCAAAGGGCATGAACAAACAATTTTCAGAAGAAGACATGCAAATGACCAGTTATCATAAGAAAAGAAAATGTACCTGAGCTCTTTCCACTACACTTGGAGGAACTAACCTCACTTGGGCCATTTGGAATAATTGCATTTCTTTATTGTTTTTGAATGGTTATTTGAGTTTAATTATGTTATTAAATTTGCCAAAATGAAGTCATTTGTTGATGATATACAATAAACTTCCAATTATCTTCATTGTAGATTATCTATGTGTGTAGGGAACCTACAATCTCTGATGTCTCCCTGAAGTTTCTTCTGTAGTACCTGACAGAGGAAATTTCTTTGAGCAGTAGACCTATAGTCATTGGTTGATTGGTTTGTTTCCTTCATAGTTGAAGAAGATTAAAATGCATCACTATTTTAGAGACAAATTACAATGTGACTGACTGTGGCTGATCAGATCAATATGACCTCAGAATGCTTTACCACAAGTAGGACACAAATAGTACATGTGACCCCCTTGGATTGCTTACTCTAAACTTAAATATCTTATGTTTACCTTGAGCTGCTTCAATTCTGCCTTTCTCCTAGAGCATAGCACTCTCTGGGCAAACTATACTGGATTATCTGTGTCAGTGTCTCCCATGCTGCACAATAAATTCTAAAGTTCTTCAATTCATCCTTGTATCACTTTTTCTGGCCCTCTTGTGAGTGAATTCCCTGTTTGAGTTCTTCATAAAATAGTCTTTTTTGGTAATTTGTGTTTGGTATTTTAATGACATAGCCAGCCCATTGTGGTTGCACTCTCAGAAACAGAGTTTGGATGCTTGGCAGTTTAGCTTGAGAAAAGACCTCAGTTCTGGTATCTTCCTAAGAATTTAAATGGAAACAATTCAGTTTCCTGACATGGTAGGTTTCATAGGCATATGACAGTGAGGTCAGCACAATGGCTCTGCAGATCTTCAGTTTGGTAGGTACCTCTTCTCTCCCATACTTTCTTTTGGAACCTCCTAAATATTGACCTGGTTCTGACAATGCATGTACCTCATTATCAATGTGTCCCTCCTTGGAAAGGGCCCTGCAAAGGTACATGAACTTTCCCACAGTATTTTAAAGCTTCTCCATTTGCTTTAATTGATGGTTCCACATATGGATGGTGTGATGTTGGCTGATGGAGAACCTGAGTTTTCTTGGTGCTATTTGTTAGGCCAAATTAGCACAAGCAACAGAGAATCAATCCATACTTTATTTCATCTCAGCTTCAGAAACTACATTGAGTGCACAATCATCTTCAAACAGAAGATCATGCAACAACACTCCCTTCACTTTGCTCTTGGATTGTAGCCTTTTCAAGTTGAAGAATTTACTATCAGTGCAATAGCTGATTTTGATGCCATGTTCATCATCAGTGAAGGCATTTGATAACATGGCTGAAAACATCATGCTAAAAAGCATGGGATCAAGGACACATTCTTGTTTCCATTGGTGATTGGAAAATCACAAGAGCATTTTCCAGAACCTGGGCAAGCATGCTGTCATGAGACTTATATACAATACTAATAACTTCTCCATCAACCAGATTTTGACATAATTTTCCATAAGCCCTTACAACTGATGGCATAAAAAGCCTTGGTCAGATCTACAAATGCTGTATATTCTCTGTTTTTCTCCACCATATTGACTGTTCCTCAACTCTTTCTGAAACCACACTGGCTCTCAGGGAGGTGACCATCTTCCAGGTGAAGGATCACCCTATTGAGAAGGATTCTAGCAGCAATGACTAAAAGAGAAATACCCCTGTGATTGTCATAGGACATTCTATTCTCTTTACCTTTATAGAAATAGGCAATGGAGGCATCATTGGGTTCCTGAAAGATAATTTCTTCATGCCATATAACTTGGAAAATTTCAGTCAGCATTTGAATGAGCAATTAATCCCCCACCTTATAGATCTCACCAGGAGTAGAATCAGCACCAGGTGCTTTGCCACATGAAAGGAGACTAATGGCATTCAAAACATCTTCTTCATTTGGAACTTCAGCTAGGAACTTGAGTTAAGCAATCAGTGGCTTCTGCATTGATTGATGATGCTCTGAAAAGAACACTAATGGAAGTGTTCAGCCCATCTCTCTAATATCACATATCCCTATCATTAATCAATGTGGCTCCATCACTGAGTGGATAACTCATACGTCTTAAGCCCATAAATATCCTTCAGCACATCATTAAAACACTGGATTATTACTATTCCCATAATACTAAATTTCACCTGCATTTTTACCAAGCCCAGAATCATACATCTCTCTAGACTTCACTTATACTTTACTTTTGATGGAATTAAAATGCTGTCTTCTTATAAATGGATGAAGTATCCTGCTGGTAAACCTTGTGGAGTTCTTGTTTTTCATTTTAGCAGCTTCTGTATTTTCCCATAATTTTCATCAAACCAAGTCTTGATGCTCAGATGAGCAAATGCAGAGCTGAATGCCAAATCTCTCAAAGCTGCCCATTCTTTCTCTGCTCTACTGTTGCCAATTGTGTGTAGGCTCAGCTTTTCCTTCAAGTTATCAGCAAACTGTTCTTGCTCATAGAGGCATTCTACTCTCTTGACATTAATTCATTAATAATTAATTCTTAATTTACAGTCATAGTGCATAGAAAGGAGAACCCAAGCAGGACATGACTGCTTTTAGAGACCAGTTGATTTTTTTCTATATCTACAGTTGGAAGACATATTAGAAGTAGTCCATTTCATTGCCCAAATGTAGGAAATTAAAATACAAGAAAATTAAGTGACTTGCCCAAAGTCACAAGAGTTGTAACTGCCAGAGGTGTAATTTGGATCAAGATCTAATTGCAAAGAGAGTGCTTATGCTACTATACCATTTGTTATATATGTTTCCCTGTAATAAATTTAATAAATCTCAACCCAGAAAGTGTCATTTTATGCAAATTTCAACTTCTTTATTAATGGTATTGGAGGAAATAATTAAGAATTGATACAATGCATATATTTCTCCTTAAGAAATAAAGATTATAAAGAAGAAATTATTTTTTCCATAGGAGCAGGAGAAATGGAACTTGGAAACATTTGCTTGAGCACATTAAGACTATTTTAAAATTGGCATATAGGGGGCAGCTAGGTGGTAGCTAGATGGCACAGTGGAGAGAGTACCAGCCCTGGAGTCAGGAGGACCTGAGTTCAAATTTGGCCTCAAACACATAATAATTACCTAGCTGTGTGATCTTCAGCAAGTCACTTAACCCAATTGCCTTGCAAAAAACCAAAAAAAAAAATCAGGATATAGATTAACCAGAATTAAGCACATTAAGACTATTTTAAAATCAGCATTCAATTAACCAGAATATTCACCTAATTAGAATACTATATTTTATTTGTAATATTCTTAGAATTCTAAATATTTCAGATAAGGAAAACATTAGAAAGGACCATCAATACTATAAATTTTGAGGCTGATGTATTATTAGTCATATCATTGTTCATTTTATTTATAGTTTCAGAATCTGACATAGTTCTAGCACAGTGTAGGCATTTAATAGATACTGGTTGATTGATTGATCTCTGATTTACTTGGTTTTGAATCTACTCTCATCACTTCCCTAGTCTACTTGGTCACTGCAGGAATAGTGGAACTCTACTGAGTAGGCAGCATTATTTATCAGTGGAGCCTAGTAGAATGGTGTCTGAAGAATCGTATGATGGTGATCACTAAAAAAGACCAGGATGTGAGTCTTATCCCATTATTGGTTATCTTTTTCATATATTTGGCTACTTCAACTTTAATAAAAATATTGAATAATTAGACTTGTTTTACTTAGCCTCAAAGGGCAGAATTAACATAAGCACATCAGATTTTAGTTAATTGTAATGAAATATTTCCTAGGGACCAGAGCTTCCTTAAAGTGGAATAAGCTGTTTCTGGAATGTTTCACCCACTGGAAACAGAATAATCACATTTATCAATACCTATAACCTTGGAATATCCCTCTTTCAGTCTTCCTTCTCTCACTGGTAAGTCTTCCTAGGGCCACCATTTTGTTGTCCAGACTGATCACTCTTTCCATTCCTAGCTCTGCTCCTGATTTCCAGACTTCAAAACCACACCTTCATCCACTCTCCCTCCTCCTTCTGGTTTTTCAGTTTCCATTTATTTGTTGTTTCCCATTAGAATATAAGCTCCTTTAGTGCAGGGACTGTCTTGTATTTGTATCCCCAATCTATGTACAGTGTCTGACTTGTGGGGATAGTATTCTTAGTAAGGTATGAATCGGATTAAAATACCATTTGCTTGGAGGTGGAAAAGACACCAAAACAACTATTGTTTTTAATTAGGATTTTAATTAGGCTTTTGGCTTTCTATGTCTCTATTTCCTTATTTGTAAAATGAGGCAGTTAGGTCAGAAGATATCCACTTCTAAGTTTCTATGGTTCTATGATAAGACCTTTTCATTCCTTTCTTCCTGGGCCCAAGTTAAATGAAGAACATTTTATTTCAGGAAGGTTCTTATTCAGAACAAATAAAAATGACAATAATTTAATAGTTGTGTGTCCTATTTTAATCATGATAGCAGGGCAGATGATACAAGAAAGTGGCAGAGGAGCAGCTAGGTGGCGCAGTGGATAAAGCACTGGCCCTGGAGTCAGGAGTACTTGGGTTCAAATCTGGTCTCAGACACTTAATAATTACCTAGCTGTGTGGCCTTGGGCAAGCTACTTAACCCCATTTGCCTTGCAAAAACCTAAAAAAAGTGGCAGAAAAGAAGAGGACATATATGAACAGATATGAGGATAAAGGATAGACAGTTGGAATACTGCACTAAAATATTAAAAGACATCTAAGATATACAAGATTTGGATAGAATGCAGAAATATGGGCTTAATTCCTTGAAAAGTTTACAAAATTCAGATACTTTTGACCATGACCTCATAGGGTTGTTACTTTAATAAATCCTTTAATAAATTTACTTTAATAAATTAATAAAATACTTTACTTTAATAAATTCACCAACCAACACTTTTTAACTGTTATAATCTTATTTCTTAGGTTCATAAACATTATAATAGTCATGAACACACAAAGACTACACACATTTTCTCTATTGGCTTCAATATCCAATCTCAGCCTAAATAGAAGAAAATTTCTTCTTTTTTGGTGGAGGAGTGATTTCTACTCTCAATCTGAAATTATCAACTTGCATTATAGTGATAATGATTTTCAATAGTATAAGAACAGAAATAAGCATTTGGATAATAAATTTCATTTGCATAATATGGTGACTACTTGAGGGGAGGAGTTTTGTGGATGTTGAATTCCTGCCACAACTCTAATTTTTCCATTAGTTGGATGGAAAATGAAAAAGTTATAATTAGATGTATTGAAGAAAGTTGAGATTATTCTTCTGCTAGGCTTTCCTCTTTTTCCCATTGGGAGAATTCTTCGGGACATCATTTTGTGAACAAGTCTTTCCACTCATAGTTCTACTCCTGACTTCTAGATTATTCCTTCATCCCCTTAAGTTTCATTTTGTTTGCTGTTTTTCTTTTCTTGCAATATAAACTTTTTTTTTTAAAGGAATTGAATGTTGGTATTTATTTCCCTGATGCTTAGTTTAGTGCCTGGCTTAAATGCTTATTTTCTTCCTATAAAGAAAGATTAACTTGGCAGTTTAAAAGCAGTTGTAGATATCAGTTGCAAGACTTGAAGTCTGCTTTTCCTAAATCCAAGGCCAGCTCTCCTCATGCTATACTTTCCTTTCTCTCCAAGGGTAGTATAAGCAGTTTATTCTTATTCTTAATATTCTCATCTTATAGATGAGGAAACTGAGGTCAGGGAGGAAAAGAAATTTGTTTAAAATTACACTTTCCTAAGTGCCAAAGCTAGATTTTAAACCTGTCTTCTGACTCCATATTCAAACCATTTATGATTTGTAATTTTGAAGATTTTGAGCATTTCTTACCTCAGCTTTTTCATTAATGATTTAGCAACCTTCAGACACTTTCCAGATGCTACTAATGATAATTTCATAATAATTCTAAAAGTTACATAGGGTAATCATCCAATTGTCTTTCAAATGGTACCATTTGAAATCTATGAAATTCCACACTATTCTGAAAGTCTTTTCAGTCACCTCTCTGTGTCTTTCATCTGTTTTTTTACAGATGTGTTGAAAGATTCAAAATAAATAGGGGCAATCAGTGAACCACAATATCTGCAAGATAAAGAGGATGCTTACCTGTTTGCTTTGCCATCTGCTCCATTTTGGATTAGATAAGTACATATTCAATCCCACTAAACAGCATGCATTTCTTGAATACCCATGGAGCCTGGTTTCTATTCCATCTGGCTGATTCTTATTATTTAATTATGTCTGTTCAAATTTATATACCCAGCAATTAAAAGCCCTTATAAATGTTAATGACCATGTTATGCTTAACCACCATTCCCACATTCCTCAAAACATGTGAAAGGATTCACAAAATAAAATTTCATTGAAAGGGCCCTTATAATTTTAATGGAACATATTATTTTTAAAACATTTGTCAGACAAACATTTTAGTGTATAAGCCCAATGCTCTTTCTAATCATTTCAAATTATGCAACAAAAATAGAGCAACAGTAAGAGATGATGCTATTTCTTTTGGCTACTGATGTTTTCATGTGAAGATTAAAAGTGCCTGTGACTAGTTTCAGAGTAATAATTTCAATTGGCTCAAGTCCATTAACTGTAGGGTAAAACACCTGTCAAACCAGTTGGTTGCAGGCAGTTCTTGTTAACCTTTCAGCCTTCACAATAACTATCAGTAGGCAACAAGTTAGTGCTACTACTACTAATAATAATAATTATAATAATATATAATATATAAAATATATAATAATAACTATAATAATAATAAAACTCCAACAGCTAATAATTTTACTTGTTTTCAGAATTAATAAAATAAAATGTTCTATTTAATTAGCATAAAAATTTCTAATGCCTTTAAAAGACTCTGAAAGAGGAATTATTGTAGAAATGCATATACATATGTGTGTGCATTTCTAAAAATTTATAAAATTAAGATGTTCTACAAAATATTTTTCCTTAAATAAAAAAGGTCTCCCAAATAGTATTATTTTTGATGTTTTACAGTGAAAGAAAATATTCATCTTAAAGTCACTGAAAGTCTGCAATTTTTAAAGAAGCAGTAGAGTCAAGATTCATCTAGTTCATGAGCTATTTTTTAAAATTATATCATGATAAAGTAGTAATTTATTGTGGAATCCCCTGAGGATTGAAAATAATTATGGAATTTCTGGAAGTGCCTAAGTTACTTATAGTTCGCCTATCTGAAGAATCTGATCAAATATGATTTTCCATTATTGTTCAGTCATTTCAGTTGTGTCTGACTGCATTTAAGGATTTCTTGGCAAAATACTTTGCCATTTTTTCCTTTAGCTCATTTTACAAATGAGGAACTGATGCAAACAGGGCTGAGGGACTTGTCCAGGATCATAGTATCTTAACTGTTAAATGGTCCCCTGAAATTTCTGGTCTAGTTTCCACAATCACTGGACCCAGAGCAAGGATGAAACCCTGAATGTATCAAAGAAGAACACCCTCCCCAGCTGACTAGTTTGTTGTTTACATACTATATTGGATTCCCTGTATGTTCTTTGAGGTCAAGAAAGGTTCCAGACAGTATCTATTAGACTTGTGCAGCTGGGTTCCTTATAGATAAGGAGACCATCATATTCACATACAGTTCCCAAGGAAAAGGAATGTGACTTTTCCAGTCATCTTGCTCCTCTCCTTCAGGAGGGATCTTATCTTTTTCCCACCTTTACTACAACTTTCTACTCCCATGCCATATACTTTAAGGTGGAGATTCTTCTGTCTCCTTCCTTTGTTTTGCTATTATGAAAATGCAAACTTTTATATGGATTCTGAATTCTTTGGGTTCCACATGCATGCTCATTTCTCTTGCAATAAATTAGTTTTAACATAAGATTTGTGAAGTTGTGACTGTCTTATCGACAGAAATCAGGAAAATGATATTTCTGACTTCAGAACTGACTATACCCACTTCACCACCTAAATGCCCAAATATGATTTAGGAGACACTATTGTTCACCCCTTTTGTCATAAAGCAAATAGTACCATTCCTTCAATTCTCCTTAACTCAATCTTTCACTTCTTTTTTTGCTTGTATTCTGTAATTCTATATCAATATGCTAAAGAGAATGAAGAAATGAAGTTTAGCAGGTGTCAAGTTTAACTAACTCTAATTTTCTAGATGACTGGGATCTTTTTAAGATTTTTAATTTGTTAAATTGTAAGATTTCCTTGTAAGAGAAAAATGCACCCAAAATAGCAACCATTCTCTACCTTTCTTATATGTCTACTCTGGACCAGTATTTTTTTTAATTTTAAAATTTTAATTTTTTTGTAAGGGGTTAAGTGACTTGCCCAAGGTCACACAGCTAGGTGTCTGAGGTCGAATTTGAACTCAGGTCCTCCTGACTCCCAGGCCGGTGCTCCATCCACTGTGCCACCTAACTGCTGCATAGACCTGCATTTTTAATGAATGGGAAAGCTTATATTTGAGGTAATATTATACATGTGAAGAACCAGTATATAGAAGATTTAGAGTGTATCTGAACCTATTCTCTGCATATGTGAATAGAATCCTCGATTTGGAGTAAGCAGGAGATGCTTTGTGCTATCAAAATAATATTCATCTATAATATTTTCTTCTTACATGCTAAGTTGTTTCCTTTATCCTGATTTTTGCTTTTCTTTTAAAAAGCAAACATGCATTATAATATATACTTTGTGGTATGCAAATGGAAAGGAAGAAAATCTGGGTCTATTAGAATTTGCCTTATTCATTCAGCTGAAAGTTTCTTCTTCTAGTTTGGTGGCTTGATGTAAGCTAACAATTTTAATTTTTATTAATGACTCAACTCACTCAATAGACAGGTAAATGTAGCTAAGGGCTTCTCTTTTTTTTCTCCTAATTGAGCCAGGATTTTCTTGTATTATAAACATGTGAATATCTAGGGGCTAAACTGTCTTCTGCTCTCTGTCAGAGAAAGGAGGGGAGAAGTAGGAGAAGAGGAAAAGTGACATAAAGGGAAGCCCTGAGTGAAGCCAGCTTTCGTGGGCAGTTAGTTGTGGTCTGAGAGAATTCATCTCACCCTTTTTCTGAAAGGGAGAATGAAAGGAAAGAACAACTCACAGACAACCAACCTTGCTCCCCAAAGCAACACTTAGAGGGTACATATATGCTACAGTCTTCTAATAGATGGGCAGATTCAAACAGTGTAACTGCCCTAATGAAGTTTATAATCAAATAAGGGAATATGAGAAATAAAGAAATAATTGTTCTACAAACTGGTAAGTAATATAAGCAAACTTGTTAGTGAAATACAAATTCCCTGAGATTATTTGGCTATTAATTTCTGTACTCATTGCTTTAAAGATAGTTTGATTTACCTATTTCAATTATATGAGATCTTGGGTGAGAGAGGGAAGATTATTGTTGATGAAAATGGGAGATCAGGAAGATGTAACATTTGAAGTTGGTTTTCATGTTCAACAGGCAAGGGCAGGTAATACAATTTTCTCAACATACATAGCAGATGAAAAAGAGCATTGAAGCATGACAGAATAGGATAATCACAGGTGATGATAGGTAATCCAGTTTGGCTTGGATTTAGAGTACATGGAATAGAATAATATGAGATTAAGTTGAAATGGTGTTGGGTTATAGATAGTCTTAAATGTCAGACTAAGCAGTTTGAACTATAGTTCAGCAGGCAACAGGGAATTTCTAAAGGATTTTAAGTGAAATAAATATTAATAAGGGATATTCTTCTGGTAGCAGTTGAAAGATAATTTGGGAGATAGAGGGATGAAGTGTTGAGTCATTGAAATTGTCCAGTAAGTTGATAATAAAAGAAGGAGTAGTAGGGATAGCAGATATATATTGATCAATGAGTAGACTAATAGGCCTCATTAACTGTACATGAGAGAAGGAGGATTTAAAGATTCAATTTGATTCAATAAACATATTCAATAAACATATATGTCCAGACATTTTGCAAGTTATTATGGATTGAAAGACAAAAATATCACTATCCTTTCTTTCAAGCAGCTAACTTTACCTTATGGAAAATCAGTATCTCACTTCTAAGAATTATTATTTGTGTGACCTTAAGAGGATCACTTAACCTTTTTAGACCTCTGTTTCCTGATTTACAAAATGAGGGAGAAAGATTAGTTCATATTTGAGGATGAGTGTCCTGGAGTCAACTGTAATTCACTTACTGGTTAGCCAGGCTATTGTTAAATTTAATTATCAGTCTCTACAAATTAGGGCTTTGATTTTTTAATTATGTAAACTTAAGAAAGAATTAATAATGCAAATTAAAAGTATATGTGCATATTCAGAGACCTTGTTTTTTTAAAACATTTATCAGCATACTCTGCATTGCTCCATAGACATTTTTAAATTCATCAGGAAGAAGTTTATAGAATGAAGTCATTATCAGACTAAAGGCATGGTGACTATAAGATAATTATGATAATTGACATCTTGCATAGTACTTTAATGTTTGCAAAGTGATTTGCATCCAGAATCTTGTTTGAGCTTCGTAACACCCTTGTCTCTGAGGTCTTCTCTATCTCTAGATTCACAGTCCCATAAGCCTATGTATCTAGGAAATTCAGCCCAAAATATCTACAAAGGACTTTTGTGAGACAGATGGTGGTGGGATGTGGAATATTGTATAGGTATCAGTAAGTAGGTCAGTTTAGGTGAAATGTAAGTGCTAAAAAATCATAAGCCAGGAAAGGTAGGCATGAACTTGGTTGTGATAGACTTTAAAAACTAACTAGAAGAATCTGTGTTTTATCTTAGAGGCAAGAGGAGGTCACTAGAATTTTTTTTCATCAAGTGAGTACTGGGGTTAGATCTATAATTTAGGAATATCACTTTGACAGGAATGTAGAGGATAGATTAGAGAGGAAAGAGACTGGAAGCAGTTACTTAGCAGGAAGCTATTGCAATAGTTAACAAGTGATGAGGGATTGAGCTAAGGTTGTGGTTATTTGACTGAAGAGATAACAATGGGATGTGAGATCTATTATTGAGGAAGAATTAAGTTTTGTCATGTTCAGTTGTGTCTGACTCTTCAGAACCCCATTGTAGAGTTTTCTTGATGAAGATAGTGGAGTGGTTTGCCATTTATTTCTCCAGCACATTTTGCAGATGAAGAAACTGAGACAAACAGGGCTAAGTGGTTTGCCCAGGGCCATATGATATATGGGGTCAGATAAAGTGTATTTTTCAATAGGGTAAAAATTCATTTTCATTTCAGTTTCTAATTTTGTTTTAAAACTATGAAGGAAATCTTAGAATAATAGGGAACTAAACTTGGAGTCAACAAGACTTGGGTTCAAATTCTATCTTATACACATATCACTTAGGAACTGTCTTGTTGTTTCCTCATTTGCAAAACGGCAGATAAGAAAATGATAGCTTCTAAGATCATGTCTATCTAGAACTGTGATCCTATCACATAATTCTTATGGACCAAATCAAACTCTTGGACTTCAATTGAGCATACATTATCAGAATTTGTACTTTTAAATGTATAGTTTCAGAAAGATGAAGGAAAAAGGAATTGACAAATAAAATTTTACCTTAGATTGAGGTGAATTAGAAAAAAATTAAACAAAATCAATGTCGAAATTATTAAGACTTTGTTAATAATAAACATGTATAATCTTTGAAAGGAATGTTGTGATAAAAATATTTTATAATTCTTAAAATGTTACTGGTATGTGGGATGTTATAAAGGATTAACAGAAACCAAGGAAAAACATTTAAATATGAAAAAAACAAGTATATGACTATGTCAGAAGAGTCTTTATGAATGATTAGTACATTGATATCTTGTGCCTTGAGATACAGGTAAAATTCACACACATATAGTTAGCTAGTTAATTGGTCAGTTGTTCTTTGTGAAGAAGAACATGACATCAAATGAATGATGGCATGACTTTCATATTATGTTGATTATAGTGAAGGGAATGTTCTGTAAAGACGTTCTTCTCATTGCCTTTTCAAGAACCATCACCACCCCATGCCTTGATCTAGTGGGAAATAAGATTTCTGGTGATGCTGTGGATGTCCTTGGCCTTGAGGATGTGCAACTATATCAAGTGAGGCACTACAGCATTTCAGCAATATTGGGCAGAATGCTGGTGATTTTTTTTGGTGACAACTATGTAACAGCCTGGTATAGCTAACCTGTCTCTAGATGGTGTAATCATCAGTAAAAGGATTGAATTGTTCTACTCAACTTTCAATCACATTTCCCCCAGAATCCAAAGACTTTCCTGGAAGTTGCCCGTAGGGTCATAGGAGGGGTGCTGTGGGATTGCTAGTTGGCATCATTTAAGATTGGAACTATAATGGAATCTGATTGTCTTCAAACCTCCAATTTTCATTCTTGGTTAATGAAAACATTCTTGGCAAATACTTTCACCCTAGTTTGTTTTACTTCAGTCCAAGAATTTCACTTCTAATGGCACAATATGAATGTCCCAACTGTCCCTCTTAATCATGTCCCCATTTCCAAAAATCAACAAATTAAAACTGGAGTCCTATTCCATTATTCCTAACTGGGATATCTAGGCAGCTTAGAAC